>NC_051154.1:67434309-67566211 GCF_013339745.2 Dermacentor silvarum | reverse complement strand
TACAATCAGAATATTATATTGCAGAACACCTATAACAATTTGTGTAATCCTAAAGTTGGCTTCTCTATACCTGCTTGAAGCTGCCTTTCTCTGCGCCAAATAAGTCAAGAAAAAAAATTGGAGGACGCGTTAGCGTTATCGCGATAGCGTTATCGGGACCCGTTCGCATCGCATTTTTCTTGGAGTCGGTTTCACTGCAACACAGAACGTGGGAAAGCCAGCTTACAAAGACTAAGCTTACACAGATCCCCTTAAAGTCGGCTTCACATTTAAACAGAAATGCATTACTGTGAAGACGTTTTTCCAGGGGCAATATAAGTCGTCATATATTAAAATGTGAATGCCCTAGGACATTTTTTATTATTTTATTGTTTGCTTTGCCCCGACGCGCGCGCGTGTCCAAAACGCATTAGGCAGGCGAAGTCCCAATTTGACCTGCCGAGGATGCGAGCGCCATCTGGATAAGATTTTCGCAAGTAGCATACCCGAGCGCGCCGCTGTTGGTATGGTAGAAATAAAGCCCCTATATTTATAAAAGTAGCGCCATCCACTTCCCTCCTCCTCCGTTCCACTATCGCGCTCGGCGCGACCAGCGCGATCGAGGCGCGATATCGACAGTGGCGCCGCCTGCGTCGGGCCTGCCGTGGCAGACGACAGCTAACGCGCTACCAGAGGAAATCCGAGGAAAACTTCGATCGCGCCCTGCGGAGACGTTTTTGAGGCGCGATTTTGCTTCGTCAGTCAGTAACTGGTCTTAATAATGCCGTTTTGCAAGTAGCAACGCGACGATGGGAGACGGCGCAAATATCAAGTGTGCAGCAAGCGTTTGTGCACGCCGGATGGTAAACAAAAAAAGCCTTTTGCCCTCGCCTTGTCGGTTGCGGCAACTTAAGGCGCAGCAGCATGCCATCACAACGAAGTTCTTGTCCATAACACGTTTGATCCATTTGTGCGTACAGCACTTTCGTCGCACAGGCCCGAGAATGGCAGTCGGAGCGCGCTGGGAAGAAAAAAATATACAAAAGCGCGACGCGAACTTCCACGTGACACGGATTGGCCAATGGGGGAGCGGAGGAGGCTGGGGCGACAGGAGGCGGCTAAGAGAGGGCGAGGAGGAAGCGCCGGGGTGAGCGCGGTGGCGGCAAGATCTAAAGCCAAGACCACACGTACGCTTGCGGACGCGCGCGAGCTCGCGTCTACGCGCCTTGCGGTTGCCGCGCCTAGCGAGGAATGGCGGCTTGCATCCACAAATACGCGCAACAGCGCGCGCTCACTGGCCTCACTTGTTGACGCCTTGGCAGACGCCACTTCGTACTTAGTCATCGAAAGTGTTTCAAAATGCTTCGATATCTATAAACGTAATTGTTATATGTTTAGAGTTCTTAGATCAGCACAAAAAGTGAAGAAGAAACACTTTCTTGCATGGTACAAATCTGCTTAACTGAGAGTTGAATGCACCGCGCCGTCGCTGCGTAGCCAGGCGCGCCGACGCGGGGCAGCCCAAGCGCGCAATATCAGAGAGGAGCTGATCACCGAGATCGCGCCGCGTTTCGACGCGTACGAGCCGTGCCGCACCGTCTGCGCATGCGTGGGCGCGCAGACGCGAGCATGCGCGCGTCCGCAAGCGTACGTGTGGTCTCGGCTTAAGAATGGCGCTACTTTTATAAATATAGGGGCTTTAGGTAGAAACAAGGAGTTTTTTTGTTTTTTCTCTTCAACCTCCTTGGGTAGAAATGCTGGCAAAAGGGGTTTGTGTTAGAGCTTCCTGGTAACAAAATTATGTTTTCTTGTACATTCAAATAACGGTCCGACGCCGCCATGTCTGTAGGTTGTGGTTAAGTCGTACTTTACCATTTTTCTGGCGGATTTCACTGTGAGAACTTCAATTTTTGTTCACTAACATCTTGCACCACGCGGAGGGCCTGCGCGGTCGGAGTGGTTCGGGATGATTTTCTCCGCCACTGACGCCGACATCCACGCCCACGCCGGATTTTCTGCGATACGGGGCCCTTAACGCTGTCGCGTTAAGAGTGGACGTCCCAAACACAACTTCTGTGACCTTTGGAACTTGTGAGGTAACCGACTGTCATGTAGAATCACATGACATGAATCACGACTCCCATAACCGCCGCACGGGCAGCGAACGTCGCGTCAAGCGCATGCGTGCCAGGGAGAGTTGGGAGAGGGGAAACTTTCCTTCCGCGGGCGGCGCGCGGGAATGATGATGATGATGATTTATTGGCATCCCCTTTGAAACGGGGCGGCGACAAATAGTCACCTCGCCTGCTTGATTTAATCAGGTATACTATACATGTTCTTTATCTAGCATTTTTGTATACCTCTCATTATTTTTATTTTTCAAAAATTTACCTTGTACCGCTGCCTGTGATTTTAAGAGATCAGGTCGTATCCATCTTTTCCCTGCTTTTTTTCCACCAGTACTCTAATCGTCTCTTGCTGATTTCTACGGCTGATCTGTTTATGTTTCCTTCCACTTTAAATCCAAGCGCTTCTGGGAGTTGCACGTTACCTACGGTTCTCGCTGGGTGGATCCCGTCGCATTCCATTAGGATGTGCTGAGTGGTCTCTGGATCTTTACTGCAGCAAACACATGTCTCATCTAGTTCCGAATATTTGTTCCGATATGTTTTCGTCCTTAGGCAACCGGCTCGAGCCTCAAATAGCAAGGCACTGCCCTTTGTGTTATCGTACAGATTTTCCCTTCTAATAAATTTCTTTCTTCTCATTCTTGTAAATCTCCATTGTCCTTTTCGTTTCCATTCTTTGCATCCAATTCACGGTCTCTATTTCTCTCACTTTCTTTCTGATGACCCCTGGTTGTCTATTTACAGTTTCGATTATCCTGTACTTGGTTGCCAACTTCCTTGACCTCTTTCTCCATTCTGTATCCACGCTTTTCATGTAGAGATACTTGTGCACTTTAATTAGCCGCCCATTTATTTTCATCCATGTTCCTGAGCCTTTCTTCAAACCTAATTTTGCTTTGTGCTTCTCTGACTTCAAAAGAGGCCCATCCCATGTCACCATGCACTGCCTCATTTGTCGTATTACCATGTGCTCCCAAAGCCAACCGGCCTACTGATCTTTGGTTAACTTCCAAACCCGCCAATATATCCGATTTTAAGCATATAATGGCATTTGCGAATGTTAGCGCTGGCACCATTACTCCTTTCCAGATTCCACGCACCACCTCATACTTATTGTGGCCCCACAGTGCTCTGTGTTTCATTATTGCTGCATTCCGCTTCCCCTTTATTTTCACATTATCTTGGTGGTTGCTTGAGTAATTCTTTCCTTCGTTTATGTGTACGCCGAGGTACTTATATTGCTTCACTATGGGTATTACTTGCTGTTGAATTGACACCACGAAGTTACTCGTGTGTTCATTAAAGATCATAATCCCTGATTTCTCTGTGCTAAACTTAAGGCCTAGATTTGTCGCTGCGTTCCCACAGATATTCGCAAGTATCTGTAAATCTTTTTATTGTCCGCTAGTAGCACAATGTCGTCTGCGTACATCAGTCCAGGGACCTTCTGTTGCACCATTTGTCCATTACGCATGTAGGATAAATCAAAACCTAATTGGCTGTTTTCCAGTCGTCTTTCTATGTCCTTGACGTAAAGCGTGAACAACAGTGGTGGCAGAGGGCATCCTTGCTTCAATCCTTGGTGAATTCCCACCATTTCATTTCCCTTTCGGCCTTCCCATGCCACTTGTACTTGGTTGTCTCGATATATCTCCCTCAGCAGCTCCACGAAATCGTCATCTATGCCTTCGTATTGAAGAATATCCCACAACAATTCCCTGTCTACGTTGTCATAAGCTCCTTTAATATCTAGAAATGCTATCCACAAAGGTCTTTTCTGAGCTACTGAAATCTCTATGCACTGAGTTAGTACAAACATATTGTCTTCTAAGCGTCTGCCTGGCCTGAACCCATTCTGTAGTTCCCCCAATACACCGTTTTCCTCCACCCACTTCGACAGTTCTAATTTTATGGCTTGCATTGCCATTCTATATATCACCGACGTTACTGTAACTGGCCTGTACGAGCTCGTCTTATCCTTATCTCCTTTGCCTTTGTAGATGAGATTCATCTTGCTTTCACGCCATCCAACGGGAATATTCTTTGTTCTAATCACTTGCTCTATGGCATTAGTCAGCAGTGCCTTGCTTTTTGGACCGAGGTTTTTGGTTAGCTGTATTGGAATTTCATCGGGTCCTGCTGCCGTGTTGTTAGGGACATTTTCTGCTGCCTTTTTCCAATAAAAGCTTTCTATGCTAAATTTTGATCTCTCAGGCGTCTCTGTTGTTGCTGGATCTGTTGTCTGTACTACGCTTTTTCTCGTGCCGAAGTTATGCCTGATAACGTCTGTGATGTACCGCAGCGCATCATCGCCTTCATAGATGTTACCGTCTTCATCCCTTATAGCCGTTTGCGAGTTTCTAGTTGGAGCTCCGAGTGCTTTTATATGGTTCAAGAATCTTTTTGGGGCGCCTTTGTCTCTTTTGTGAATGTTATGCACCCAACGTTCACTTGCGCATTTAATTTTCTCTTGCACGAGCTCACTCGCAACCCTTTTCTTTTCTCGGTATGTATTCCATCTAAGGAGCACCTCTTCTTCTTGTAATCCCAACTTTTTGGCTTCTTGATGAACCCTAGATGCCTCTTTACGCTCTTCTATAGCTTGTTTAATTTCCTTGTTCCACCACTTACGTGGTTTCCTCTTTCCAATCCAACAATTGTTTTGCCGTGTCCGCCTTATTTCATGCTGCATAACCTCCACCAGTTCCTTATATTCCCAGACTGCTGTAGGAAAAGCCTCAATTTTCTTCTCTATGTTGTTTGCGATCTCTGTTATTTGCTCGTCATTCATTTTTAAAAACTCTGAGGCTATTGGTTCTTGTTCTGCGCTGGTATCTCGCCCAAACTTTAATGCTAAACGTGTATGATCGCTTCCCAGGCTATTTTTTCCATTTTCGTCTATTATCATTTGGTCTAGTTGTTCGTAGACCATGTCTGAGACTAAGGCGTAGTCGGTACATGACTGCCTGTTTCCGCATTGCCACGTTACCTGTCCATGACACTTATTATCCCTGTTAACTACTATAAGGTTCTGTTCATTACACAAATCCAGCACTAGAGAGCCGTTGTAATCAGTATATCCGTCTAAATCGTCCATGTGCGCGTTCATATCTCCCACTAATATCACCTGACCCGAGTTACTGAACTCATTAATATCGCTTCTAATGCAATCGACCAATTCTTTATTTTTTTCTCTGCTATCACTGTCCATAGGTAAGCTACTCCCAGCCACGTCTTTTTACCTTGCCATGTGCCACTAATCCATAAATTCTCTTTACATGTCTCGTTTACCCTTCGCCACTTCAGACCTCGCCTAATTAGTACGCCTACGCCTCCGCCTTTCCTTGACCCGGTAATTCTGTTGCACCCTTCCCATACAAAGTTGTCAATAACAGGCGGCTGCTCCAAATCCCGTAGATGCGTTTCGGTCAAGGTGTACACGCTAATCGCTTCATCATTCAGTTGCGTTTGAATTTCCAGCCATTTTTCCTGCTTGCGACCACCCTGCATGTTAATGTAGCAAATTTTACCTTCTCTATTCTTATCCTTTCTGCGTCTTTTCCTGACTCCTGGTCGGCTTATTCTGCCCTTTACTGGTGTTTCGCTATGTTCAATATTCCATCCTGCTTCCTGATTGCCTGGGGCCCGCCTAAAAAAGCTACAGCTCGTGCCGCGAATCGACGTCCGACCGGTGTTGCTACACTTTCACTAAAATGTATCCCGTCAACCACAAAAGCGCCTTCGCGGCCTGCTCGGTGCACTTCTCGGTTGATGTCAATGACCGTAAAATTCATTGCTTTAGCTAGAGTCCAAATTTCCCTGTTTACTGCAAGAACTGCCCTTTCAATTTTATAACCCTGCCTTTCAACCTCTGGCACCGTGCACACCGCGATTTGTACTTCCTTTGAAACATTCCGCAGGTCGGTGACCCCTTTGGCTATTTGCTTTGTGATCCCTGCTCCTCGTTCGTGCAGTACGTCAATCACTCCGCCCATTGTCACCACTAGGTGTCTCTCCTCCATTGTGTCCCACATGCGTTCCTTGGCCTTCGTTATCACCTCTCTAATCGGCTTTCCCGGAAGCGCGCTAACCTGAACTCGTTCGTCTGCCCCTACCCTCTCTGCTATCGCCGGTTCTACTTTACGCATGTTGGAATCCCCAACAAAGACAACTCGACGCTTTCCTTCCCCCTCATCGCCGAAAGCTGCCCCCGAAGTCACAATGCCCTCCCCTCCTTTCTTATCCTTGCCCTTGGCTTTGTTTTCTTCCCCGGCCGCGTCAGTGGTATCCCCTTCGTTTCCGCCACGTTTCCGCCACTGCTTCCCGGCGTGGCGGGTTCGGCTGTCTCTGCACTCGCATCGGAGCCAGCTCTGTTCGCGGTGCTCACCTCGATGCGTTCATCATTGCTTTGCAGAATGGTGGCGCTCAGCTGGATTTCTGCGTTAGCTAGCTTTTCTTCTGCCTCCTTCCTCTGCTTCTGCTCGATTTTAAGGTCCTTTTCTAGCTTCGCAAGCGCTATCAGCGCCACCGGGTGGGTCACGTGAGATCCCGCTGATATCGCCCGGGTCTCTTGGTCACCAGCAAGCGGCGACGGCGGAAGTTTCCGCCGTCTCCGCCCCCCCCCCCCCCCCCCCCCCCCCGTATTCCCCAGTTGGTAAGTCGGAAGCCCTTCTTTACCTAGTGTATTATTCTCTTCGAGGGAACCCTCAGCGATGTCAACTATATAGCTAGCTGGCCTGCTCGAAGTGTTAGTTGCAGTCGTAATAAATGCTTTCCGAGTGTACACGTGGTTGTCGTCTATTGTTTCCTCGAGCTTGTACCGGACCGCGGTTGATGCGCAGGTATGCGCCAACCGCGGGGCTCGGTGTGTCGAGGCAGAGGGCCGTTGGCATTCCCCCATATCCCGGCATGTTGGCGTTCCCAACGTGGGGCAAGCTCTTGGAAAACGGGACGACGATCGGTTCGGATGCGAGGAAGCCTGAAGGCTTTGTCCGGACCAGCGTTAGGCCTCAGCCGAAGGCGTGATTCCCAGCTAGATTAGGCATGTGCTTTCTTGGGGGCGAGGTAACGCTGCGCCAGTGTCGCCGAACTCGTGTAGACGCTGAGATTTACAGCGAGTTTTCTCCTAAGAGTACGCCCGAAGCGAGTGAGTGCAGCAGCCGACGCGGTGGTCGATTTTCCCTGTACATATGTAAATAGCCTCCTTTCTGTATCTTTGGCTCTGGGTACCGGGCGCCGGAAACGCTGGCTAGGACGTCAGCGGGGCGCTGTCCCAGGAGTCGGCTCGAAAGCTGCGTGTTGAGCAGCGAGCGGGGACCGCTTAGCTAGGCCTGCATCTCCTCGCGGCGGCTCATTGGAACCCTTTATGGGTCTTTTGTGGCATTGGTATCCGTCATGGACGCGATTAGGCCTAAGGCTCTGCGGAGCTACCGGTCGTATGTTCGAAGACGACCATGCCGTGAAATTTAGCGGGTGCAACCGGATTCGCTAGTTTTACTATACTCGCCCGAGCGGAGAAACCTCGTTCGAAACAGAAAGCTTGTTTTGTTCAGATGAACTCAATATTTTGCGGGCGGAATAACGGAAATCTCGGGGGACCTTAAAGCGCTTTGTTCATACGAGCATCGCCCACTTTCGCGCTGTATCGGACCGGAAAAATTCGGTCGAAGCGAATAACTTCATTCAAACGAACTGGATTGTTTGTTTTTTTTCTCGTTGCCGCATAAAGCTATGCGGTGGACGGGTGGTTCAGCATCGTGTCAGACGGCCGACGCTGCGGCGGCCTCTACTGCCTTAATTCTAAGTGTTTGTGGAGTGCATTTGAGCGACTTTGCAGAACGAGTGAACTCGACTTGCTATTGCTGCCATGGTCCACGTCCCTGCCTGCTGCCTCGGCCCCTCCCTGTTCGCGGTCTGATGCAGCAGCACATGGCAGCCACAATGAGGGAGGCCCACCATCATACACTCCCACGAGGATGCGTCGGTGCGAGGTTCATCGTGCCGGCGCGCGTGCCGCTTCGCGAAAGTCCTGACCCGCTGTTCGCGGGTGGACATTGCGGCGCGCATCTTGAGGGCAAGCCATCTTCAGCCTCCGTCATCGTCAACCACTGTGACGGCCGCCACACAGGACTGTGCTGCCTATCAACGTGGATTCGGACATTTCCTGCCGGAGTTTACCATCGCATCTGCCCGGATACATTGTCAATGCCGTCGTTCCAGCGATTTCTCCGCCGTAGGGCAATATTTAAGGGTGGAGGGATGTGGGAACCGCCGCACAAGCAGCGAACGTCGCGTCAAGCGCATGCGTGCCAGGGAGAGTTGGGAGAGGGGAAACTTTCCTTCCGCGGGCGGCGCGCGGGAATGGATGGATGGATGGATGAGGCTGAACCCTTTAAACCGGGCGGTGGCATACGCCACCTAGCCATGACTATTTACATATTTTGTACTTTGTGGTGGGTGAAATTTCACCCCTGCCTTGATTTTATCCACCAATCAGATAACCTCTGTTTGGTTATTTCTACCCGCTTAAAGTCTATTTTGCCTTCACTGTCCCTAAACCCCAATGCTTTGAAAAAATCAGCCCCGTTGCCTTGCACTGTAGAGTTAAGCCCTTTACAGAAAAGTATGAGGTGTTCAGTCGTTTCCTCTTCTCCACACGCACAGCACAACGTGTCTATACCTTGGTACTTGACTCGGTACATCTTAGTCCGCAATACTCCCGTCCTGGCTTCAAACAACAAAGAGCTTCCCCTAGAATTATCGTAGATACTTTCTTTGGCAATTTCTTGCTTGAAAGTTCGGTATGTTCCCAGTGCTGATTTCGTCTGCATCCCTGTTTTCCACAGACCCCTCTCTGTTTCCTTAACCTTTTTCTTAACCGCTGTTTCCTGGTTTGCACCCCTCCTGTAGTCCAAATATTTGATTGACAGTTTTCTGGTCAGCTTCCTCCATTTTGTATCAACATTCCTCATGTACAAATAACTGAAAACTCTCCTTGCCCACCGCTTTTCAGCCATTTCTCTCAATCGCTCCTCATATTCTATCTTGCTGCTGGCTTCCCTGCCC
The DNA here is from genome assembly GCF_013339745.2 of Dermacentor silvarum. Taxonomy (NCBI): domain Eukaryota; kingdom Metazoa; phylum Arthropoda; class Arachnida; order Ixodida; family Ixodidae; genus Dermacentor; species Dermacentor silvarum. The sequence goes on along the minus strand of NC_051154.1, from coordinate 67,557,038 downwards.
TCGAATGACGTCCATCCCATGTCACCTTGTACCCCCTGATTTGGTGTATTTCCGTGTGCTCCCAGAGCCAGTCTACCTACCCCTCGCTGCTTAACTTCCAACCTTGCTCGAACCTCTGATCTCATGCACAGGACCGCATTGCCGAAAGTCAAACTAGGGACCATCACCTCTTTCCAAATCCCTCTCACCACTTCGTACCTATTGTAATTCCACAGTGCCCTATTTTTCATCACAGCTGCATTTCTGCTACCTTTAGCCGTCACATATTTTTCATGTTCCGTTAGGTACTCAGCCCCATTGTTTATCTACACTCCAAGATATTTGTACTTATCCACCACCTCCAGCGTAACCTCCTGTATCCTATGCTCGCTGCCCTGATTATCATTAAAAGTCATGACTGCCGATTTTTCTTTACTGAACTTCAAACCTAAGCTATCTCCCTCTTTACCACAGATGTCCATTAATCTCTGCAAGTCTTCCTTGCTGTCAGCCATAAGTACAATATCATCCGCATACATCAGTCCTGGTAATGACTGTTTAATCCATTCTCCTTGCTTGAAATAGGAAAGGTTGAAGCCAAGTCCGCTCCTCTCTAATTTTTTTTATTTATTTATTTTTTTTTTTTGCGAGGGTGGAGCGCTATCAGCGCCACCGGGTGGGTCACGTGAGATCCCGTTGATATCGCCCGGGTCTCTTTAGTCACCAGCAAGCGGCGACGGCGGAAGTCTCCGCCGTCGCTCCCGTATTTCCGCACGTGGTTAGTCAACCGCGTTACGCCGCCCCCCCCCCCCCCCCCCCCCCCCTTCGTATTCCCCAGTTGGTAAGTCAGAAGCCCTTCTTTACCTAGTGTATTATTCTCTTCGAGGGAACCCTCAGCGATGTCAACTATATAGCTAGCTGGCCTGCTCGAAGTGTTAGTTGCAGTCGTAATAAATGCTTTCCGAGTGTACACGTGGTTGTCGTCTATTGTTTCTTCGAGCTTGTACCGGACCGCGGTTGATGCGCAGGGATGCGCCAACCGCGGGGCTCGGTGTGTCGAGGCAGAGGGCCGTCGGCGGCCCCCCCCCCCCCCTACACACACACACACACACACACACATCCCGACAACGGCACACACGAAAGATAACTTTACTAACGTTTCGGCTAGTGGCCATATTCTCGGAAGTTTTTCAGCACTGTGGAGGCTACCGGGTCCTCGGCGAATAGTAAGGGCGACTAGCCCCTGCACATGTATTCCTCTGCGCTGCGTCGTCTGCTCAGCGTCTCCACGGTGTCTGCTCGCCATGTTGTCGGTACACGCTCATTGCAGTTATTGTGGCTGGCTTATTAACCTAAAAAATATTAGAAAACAATGAAACAAGCAACTACGTCGGGAATTCGAGGAAGTGTGGCAACTTTAACGTTACTAATTAGACAGTTTCTGAAAAAAAAAAAACGCAGTGCACGCTCAGTGTGATTTATTGTGGTGCCGAACATCGCTAGGCGCTCATTGCGGATAACCTAATTCTTGTGCGCTTCACTATGTGCCTTCCAAATCATCTGTGCAGACATTTAGCGAGTTAAATCATGTTAAAAATATTTATTTAACCCGGATTCACGTTGTAAATTTTCGTGTGTGTCCGGAAAGCATCGCACATTTTAGGACACGTGTCTTAAGTCACAACTATCCTTGGCACCCAGTCTTCCTCGTTCATGCTAGCATCCTCATCAGAGCTTGTGTCCTCCCCGACGCTGACAACGACTGTTTGCTGGTTGTCGATAAATTCGTCAAGAATGTGGTCCATTTCCCTCATCTGGCCCTCTTCGTCGATGATATGCTTCACATAATTTTTTCCACTTCTGTGCACTCACTTGTGAGATGGAGTCCGCAATAAGCTTTTTAAGTTCTTTCAGTTTGTAGACTTGGTTTGTGGAAGGCACAAACCGCTTAATATCACTCCAGACCAGTTCTATTGGGTTCAGCTGGCAGTGATATGCCATCTCCTCGTGGTAGCCTCCTGTACTCTTTTTTGCTTGAAATATTTCTCCTGCCCCTTGAACAAAACCGTTCTCGTTTCCGCAGTGCGTCACAATCAGTCGGGTCCCCTTACCGCTTGGATTCTGCAGGCCAACAGACAGTCCGCACCTCTTGGCTTGCTCTGCCATTTTCACACTCTCGTCGACCCCCACCCGATTCGTCGTGTGTCCGACGTTAACCCATGTTTCGTCCGTGTAGAAAATGGGCCTACCTTGGCGACGCAGTTCTCTTTTTGACGCAAGTACTTGCGGCGCCACTGAATGACGTGTGTAGCTTCAATAAGGAGCGCATTACGGTACCGTTCTTTAAATCGGAAGCCGATCTTCCTGAGCATGCAATGCATTGTCGATGATGACAGTGAAGGCAGCGTTCCATCTGCGTTAAAGTGGTCTGTAAGCTTCTTCAATGTAGGTATTTCATTTCTCTTGAAATAGTCATGGACCACTCTTCGCAGGACACCCAAATCGAACTCGTCGACTTCCTTTTTCCTTTCGCGACCTTTGCCGCCACGGGATAACTTCTTCGGGGATGCCACTTTGCCATTTCTGCGAAGTTCAGTGACCCACTTGTAAAGGGAGCATTCGCTGACGTTTGCCAGGAGTGCGGTTCTCTTTATAACCGCGTTAACGCCGCACCTAACACGTTTAGAGCCGCCACCTTCGCCTTTTTCCAAAAATGGAATAACTTTGAGATGTAACGCCCCGGTGACTCACTGGACGCCATTTGTGGTGTACACACACGACGGACGACATGACGGACACGGATTCTGCCGTCCGTCTGGGTGCGAAGAGCATCCAGACGACGAACGAAGGGCGCAAATTCGAGCAGACGGCAACGCCGGAGTCGAATACGTGGCGGTACCGCCCGAAGCGAGTGCCTTCCGCCTCGAACCTATGAAGTCGTCGTCGTGCGCTGTGTGGCCAGTAAGTTCCAAACTGACGCTTGTATTTGCTTCAGACTTGTGTCCTAACGATTCAACAGCAATGGTTTCGTGACTATATTGCACTATTTCCAAGAACCATTATCAAATTGTAGGCGCATTAGGCTTAGCAGGTGTGGCAAAAGAAATACCTGATCTCGCAAATAACGACAAAACGTACCTGATGCTTTGTCCTCATCGAGAGACGAAACAAACCGATGTCTGATTTCACCGTTTATTTATTGCTGTTGGAACAGTACGCGAGTAGAAAGCGCAAATTCGGGTCGAAGCGGGTGGTCCGTTCTGCGTGGGTGCTGCCATGTTGATTTGTAACCAGAGTTGCTCGCGTTTACCGATACAACAATTAAAGGCATACAACGCACATGCGAAGTGGAATAACCGTATTATCTACCTTTGTGACGTGACACGTGCAAAAAAAAAAAAAAAAAAGCGCGGATGTCTCAACCCTGCCAATTACAAGGCCGTTACATATGCAACTATGTTTTTGCTGCGCAAGCATGCGGCTTGCTTACGCCCCGTAGCTTTGGTAGTGCTGAACGGTAGTGGTGAGATTTCATTTCATTTTTTCATTTCATTTTATTACCTTAAAGACCCCATTGAAGGGGTATTACATAAGGGGTGGGTACATACATAAAAAAATTGAAAGCCATATTTTATTACAATGCAAGGCAATTTGTTACGGTGTTCAAAAATGTGGACGGACAGGTTATGACTGTGATTTCATTAGAAAGGCCCTTCCAGTCTGTTGCTGCACGAAAAAAGAATGAAGATGAAAAAGTGACGATGCGCGTACGCGGGCGCGCAACTTGTTGCGGGTGACCGGTGCGACTGGAGATGCGTGCCGGGGGGAGAATATATGGTGGCTTGCCGAGCGAGCTGTATAAAAAAAAAAAAAAAAAAAAAAAAAAAAAAAAAAAAAAAAAAAAAAAAAAAAAACTTGTGAAAAAGACAAAGACTAGCAATGCGGTGACGAGAAGCAAGAAATGATAAACCGGATTCTGTTTTTTGTGCCGATATGCTCACTTCGTAAGAGTACTTAGAATCAATAAATCTTGCCGCTCGATTTTGAAGCGATTCAAGTTGATTGATGAAATATACTTGGGGGATGCGTATATAAATGGGGGATGCGTATTCTAGTTTCGTCCTGACGAGAGACTGATAGGCTAGTAATTTACATTTTGAGGGGCGTGGCGCAAATGGCGTTTTAAAAAACCGAGCAGATGAAATGATGTTCGCAATGTGCGTTGCCCAGGTTAAATCACTACAAAGGGTTACTCCGACATATTTGTAGGAAGGAACTAGTTCAAGGTAGGCGCCAGCAATTTGGTACGAGAAAACAAGTGGATTTTTACGGCGGTGGAAGGAGACAGTTTTACATTTATTAGGGTTTAGTTCCATTAGCCAAATATTGCACCATTCTTGCACACTTCCCAGGTCGTTCTGGAGAGACGTGTTATAGGAAACGCTGTTAATTTTACGATAAATTACGCAATCATCTGCAAACATACGGATTTTAGAAGATACATGCATTGGTAAGTCATTAATGTAAATTAGAAATAGAAGTGGACCAAGGACGGACCCTTGAGGGACGCCTGAGGTTACGGGGATAGAATTAGATATTTGATGTTGACATAGACTGATTGTGAACGGTTACTTAAGAATTCTTTAATCCATGCTAAGATATCGGCATTAAGATGTAACGCAGCAAGTTTTAGCAGTAGACGCTCATGAGGAACTTTGTCAAAAGCTTTTGCGAAATCTAGGAAGATGGCGTCAATCTGGAAGTTTGAGTCAAGGTTCACATGGAAGTCGTGAAGAAACATAGCTAGCATGCGTTTCGCAGGAAAAACCTTTCCTGAAGCCATGCTGCGCAGGGTGAAAAAAAATGGTTAGCATCGAGGAAGTCCATGATATGTGTGTAGATATGTTCAAGGATTTTGCAGGGTACACTGGTTATTGAGATAGGGCGATAATTTAATGGGGAGAGTTTGTTACCCGATTTGTGGACTGGAACGACCTTTCCATGTTTCCAGTCTGGAGGCAGCATGCCTGTTGAAATTGACTGAAAATAGTAGACAGAGATATAATGCACAAATGTGTTTAGTGTTCTTCAGAAGTTTTGACGTAATGTTGTCCACACCGGCTGATGATGAAAGTTTGATCTTGTCTATTAGGGATGAAATGCCGGATGGGAAAAATGTAATTGGTGGCATGGTACATTCAAAGTTCGCTTCCATAATAGAAAATGACAGTTCAGTTTCTTGATTGAAAACTGATGCAAAGGCGGCGTTAAACACGTGGGCGCATTCAGCGTCGGTTAGGGCATCACCTGACTCATTGGATAAAGTAATTGTGCGCGTGTCCTGTGGATTTATGACTTGCCAGAATTTTTGGGGGTTGTTCTTAAGCGTGTCCGGTACCTCAGAATAAAATAATGAGCGTTTAGCGTGACTTATGGCTTTCAAATAAGCAGTTTCCGCGTTTTTGTACTTATTCCATGCATCTGGGGTGTTATGGGACTTAGCTGCGCGGAAGACACGTTTTTCTTGTTTTCTAATCGTTTCAATGCTTTATTGAACCAGGGTTGTGCTGAATTAGATTTAATGTTAATTTGGGGAATGTATTTGCCAACCAGATTTTGTAGTTTCTCTTTGAAAATCAGCCAGTTTTCGCCTACGTTATGACAAGGAAGGGCGCTTTCAAAAGAGGGGTAAAATTGCGTCAGTTCATGATTAATTGCTTCGTAATTACCCTTATCATACAAACGAATAGTTTTTTAACAGTCGGAGTGAAAACGGGTTTAGTTACGAAGTCGACGTGAATGACTTTATGGTCGCTGATTTCGTGAAGATACGCGATAGATGACACGCTCTCGGGATTACTTGTTAAGACAAGGTCTAGAATATTCTGGCAGTTACCGGTAACACGGGTTGGTTCTGTGAGCATTTGGAATAATTTAAAGTTGAGGCACACCTCAAGGAAATCGTTCGATTCCCTTGATGTAGCCGCTGGTGCAGGCCGGCTTGACCAATCGATATCAGGAAAATTAAAGTCTCCAAATAGAATTACATGCATGCTGGGGTGTTTGGTCGTTATTTCACTTAGGATGTTATTCAGCTTGAAAGAGAAGTCTGGATTACTATAAGGGCGTCTATAGCAAACGCCTAGCAGTACTGAATGAGGTGCGGCATGACATTTAAGCCATAGGATTTCAAGATCGGACACAATGTTTACAGATGTACAGGATATATTTTGGCTCACGGCTACAAGTACCCCCCCCCCCCCCCCCCCTCGTGCCCCTGCGATCGTTTCGAAACAGTTCAAAATTTGGTAGGTCAGCGCGCACTTCGCTGTCCGTTACGTCTACTGTAAGCCATGTTTCCGTTAATATTAGAATGTTACTGCAAGATGACGAGACCAGATTAGAAATAATGTCCCGTTTTGGGATGAAGCTGCGTATGTTAGTAAAGATAGCGGAAAGCAACAAGTTTGATCGCGGGGCGGGCCGAGGGCGGGAAGGCACATGTTGATGACTGGGCAAGATGGAGTATAGGTGCTTCTATTGTTTCAACTATTTCACTGTCGGATCCTAAGTGTCGCAACATTCTAAACCTTACTGTGGGTTACATTTAAAAAACAGTATACATATAATCTCCTGCTTCACGGCTGGCCACATTGATAGCGGCTCGGCGGCGTTCGCCGCTGGATCGTCGCATGAGGGGCGGTGAGGCGAAAACACGGCGGCGCGTTTCGCTATACATTTTTTGACGCGCGAACATCGTCGGGGAAGTTCGCGCCATGAGTGTCGGGCTTAACGCTTTCGCCTTAAATGTGTTTTTTTCCGAACGTGAAAGAAGCCCGCGAATAAACAAAACGTGCCTCGAGCGGCGAGTTGTGCGGCAATTTTGCGTGTATTCGTGGGATTCTTTGACGCTCGGAAAAACACTTTTATGTAGCACGTATTGAGCAACAGAAAGCTGTATCGGGAGTTTTTCATGTTGCTGTACAATTTTCTCATTGACACTTATCATCTAATTATGATATTGGAGAAGTCGAATGAATAATTAAGACTAATTGAATGAGGCGGAATACAAAAAAAAATAATCTGAATATCTCCATGCGACGGCAGACAACATTTCCTTGGTTCTGTCCAGCTACGTGGCATTTGCATATCTTTAAATTTTGGCCCAAGTTACGTGAAACGCCCTATATGGGGTGTCCCAGCTAGCGTTAGCAAAACTCTTCGAAGCAAAAAAAGTTTAAAATTCACGGTGCAAGAAACGATTTGTAAGTCCTTCTGCATTCGGTCATAAGATTTCAAACGACCGAACGCCGCAGGTCTTATAATCATATCTTGCACCGTGATTTTACAGCGAAGCTGTTAAGGGCTCAGTCTACGATGGTCGTGCCAGCGTGTAGAAAAAGAACTAATTGGTCGTATGCTGTATGTGCGAGTGAAAGCGCGCGATGGACGCGCGCTTTAAGGGGGAGCGAACGCACGGAGGAAAGCAAACGCGACTTCTTCCGTCGCGCGAAAGGCCGTGGGGGACGGGAGGGAGGGCGGGGAGGTGACGTTTAGCTGCGGCACCAAATGCGTATCTTGCGACCGGGCGCAAAGGGAACTGGCGACTCAATCATCCACGCGAAAGGAGGAAAGCGGGAAGGCAGCGCTGAAGGGAGGGAGTGCGGCTTTTGCTCTGCGAGCAATTAACTGCGTACTTGTACTTTGCGCGGCGACTGGCGGTCGCGCGCACCGTATCTTGAAAGCGGTCTCCAACACGGCTCCTGCGCTGTGCTTAAGCCGCTCAGTTTCTGTTGAACCGATAGACCGCATGAACCTTCGCTCGCTGCTGATGGCGCGCTTGCTCACGCCAGCGTTTTGACAGCGCACGTCAGCAGCGCGCAAAACTGTTGTCGACGGCGGCGGCGTTTTTCCCGCGTTCGCACCGAACGCGCGCGACGTCGGTGACGTGTTTATGAAGAACGTGGCAACCTTTGCCGTACAGCCTATAGCGGTGTACCGTAGCGACCATAAGGCCATGGTCCCTGTGGTCACTAAATAAATGAAAACCACCGGATCATACATATTTCTCATTCTTTAGTAGTTCAAATAACCAAATACGCCATCACATCTGAATAGTCATAATTGGAGATACATAATTCCCACCATAGTACAGCTTCGCTGGTCTTCCATCTCCGCCCCTGTGGAAGGGCTGACAGTATTTTTATCTTTTTCTTTTTTTGCTTAGAACAACGTGGCTAACGTTATAGTTATATGGGTACAAGAATTCCTTTCTGGTAGACAATTATTTTGTTTCCAGGCAGGGTTTACATCGGGTACACATGAACAGACGAGAGGAGTGCCACATGGATCAGTTCATTCTCCGCTTTTGCCATGCTTTTCTTCTTCTTCTTCTTTCTGGGGTTTTACATGCCAAAACCAGTTCTGATTATTAGGCACGCCGTAATGGAGAGTTCCTGATTAATTTTGACCACATGGGGATCTTTAACGTGCACTGTATACAACGCAAGCCCACGGGCGTTTTTGCGGCCGCCGCGGCCGGGATTCGATCTCGCAACCTCGTGCTCAGCCGCCCTTAGCTGACGGAGCCACCGCAGCGGGTCTGTTCACGTTCATCAGGATGTTCAATTCCATCGCTATGCGGATGAAATTGCATTTCTCTCCTCATCGCGGGACATTAAAAAGTCATACAAAATTTTACAATCATATTTGTCTGAACAATACTACTAAAAAGGCAAGCTCTGTGTCTCGGGCTACCAAGTTCTGTGACTAAATGTGCGCTTCTTCTGGAGGCTCGAATTATTCCGCTTGATTCCAGATTTAGGCAACTTACTGTCATGACTTGCCTGAAGCTTTACGGTGCACCTGCCTCTGGCATTTAATTCGTTTTCATTACTACTGCTGATTCATTTTTCAAAACATGTTGGCGGCGTTATGGACAGCCGCAGGTTAGTTTTGTTCAGGCGCTCTTATTGAAATTTCAAGTTAGTCTACCGTGCCTGATTTTTCCAAGAGCAAGTTCGCTGAAGGTTGAATTTATTTTTCATTGTATTTTTTCCAAAACACGCAAAACTTCCAGCGCGCATACTGAAGGTCCCCTTCAAGATCATCGTGGTCAATGTCATTCTCAATTTGTTAGTTCTAGGAAGCAACTAGTTTACAGAAGGCTGAGTTGTCATCTTTTCCAATCGCTTAACCGGTATTTTGCGCTCCGTATGTTCCATTACACCCCAATATTTCTTGCAGAAGTTCTGGCGATTATCTTGGCCATCAGAAAATTGGGTTCTCTGAAATATAAAGGAGTTCCTACAGATGCGCATTCGGTCTGTTCACGTTTAACTTCTAATAAGCGGTCACACCTGCTCAGCATATTTTCGACACTTGTTCCGGACAATTTGTATTAAGTCCGCTTTGTCCCCCCCCCCCCCCCCCCTTTGGTTCCGCCGACATATCGGCATCCTCTTAAATGAATCGGCTGACTCGATCGCATCGTCCTCACTCAATAGGCTGATTTAAAATAGTCTTCCTGGTTTTTCTTTTATAACAGGTGCTATATTTAAACGCCTTTCATTTATAAATCTTTTATTGCGCTCGGATATGTGTGCCGGTGATGGCGCACGATTAATTAAATTTATGTGAAGTCATTTTATTTCACTGCGCACAAAAAAGCCTACGGGCGTCCTGCACGTGTTTGATACCACTTGGAATGGTACAAATAATCATTATATGTGCGTAACACATATACGTACGACAATATGAACTCCATGTGCGAACGTGGAAAATGAAAGTTATAAACAATACTTTATACAAATCTAAACGAACAATTTAAACACAAAATACACACATATAACACCTATTTTGGCCGCACACCAATCGTATAGCGGCCCCCTTCTGGGTGTGTTCCGCCCAAGTGTCTGAAAGTCAATCTCTACTCATGTGGCCTTCTTCGCCACACTTGAAGCAGCCTCGGCCGCGGCGTCGTAGTCAGCAGTGGGACAGCCCCGGCTCATATGCCCTTCTTGGTTGCACTCGAAGTATGCACGGCCGGCGGTGCTACTCCCTGATCTGCCACGCTCCGAATGGCGGACGCCCCCGTAGATGAAAGTGAGCTGCTCCTTCTCAGGGGTTGCCTCACCCCAGCAGTCCGCTCCAGCCGCCAAGACGCCTCGGTTTTGGACGTTCTTGTGCCAGGTGCATCCCACGGCGCCCCAACCTGCGCCTGTATAGTCGCCATTGTCAGAGCAGCCACACCGCACAACAGCCGAGACACCAGGCATTCTGATGGTATGTGACGCAGGCCGATCTGTTGCCTGACTACTTACCACAAGGCCGCCGGGAGGTTGCTGCTACACTTTGGCTCCGCGCCCACGGCCTAACCCGAAGGAACCGGCTGTGACTACTCATGACTTCAGCCATCAAGCGTTCTTCTCGTCAATTTGTTCGATGCCCTCGGTGCCTGGCTCGTACCCACTATGTGGGGATTAGTCATGATGCGGATAGAATTGGAAGGCGGTTAGTAATTCCGAGAAAAACAACTGAGATAATTGGGAAAGAATTAAGATAATAGAAAATAACAAATAATTACAAATTTAACTTTAACATATTTTGAAACTAAAATGTAAGCAAGTGTTACACGTTTTTAAAACGTGAAGGCGAAAGCCTTCCAGCTGTGGAAGAAGACGACGAACGCGCGAGCTGTGGCACGATCGCGTCTCTGTGACCACTTGACGTGTGCATTCAGGCACGCACTAGGCACACCTTTAGTAAGCCAGTACAGGTGAGCAGCAGTGTTGGCAAGTTTGGCTATATATAGCCATATTGGGCTACGGGAAAATGTTTTTGGCGTCGACTTGGACGAGTTAATTGGCTATGTGGCTATATTTGGGCTACTAAAAATCTGCGACTTGGCTGTTTTTGGGCTATGAGTGGCGCCATAATCCACGTTCCAGAGGTGGCTCTGATCGGGTAGAAGCAAATCTCGAAGGCCGTGTTTTAGCTGGCTGAGCCGGCCGCGTGGCTGTGCGTGTGTGCGTGTGCGAAATGATCCCCCCCCCCCCCCCCCGCCCTTCCTTCCCTCTCTGCGCTGTTAATCCGAGCCGGTGGCTTTGATCTTTGATGTACTTAAACTTACACCCTGCTTGACCGTTAGGCACCCGATCCCCGGGCATCGGGATGAACCTAGGAGTAGTATGTTTTTCACAGTACACTGTACTAACATTGCTATGCTCAGGAAAGGAGAGCAATAACATAGGGTCGGGGTCGTCGGGCGATCGTGGCGCCGACATGAAAGAAGAGAAGCACGGGTGGATGACATGCTGCAGTGTGTTCATGGCCATGTCTTCCGGATGGAGTATCGGGCCGGGCACAGCTTTCGACCTACTCCACGTTTCTGGCGTGAAGCTTTACTGCCATTTTCCTTTTCCTGCTAGGTAAATTTTTCTTCGTGCTTAGATTCGAGATTCATTTCGATAGGTTGGACGTAAGATCGGATCCTCCTCAGAGAGGAGAATCCAAACATGGATTCGCACAAAAAAAAAAAAAAGTGGAAGCGCACAAATCCAAGTGGGCCAAGTATGCGAGAACGTATAAAAAAGAATGGGAGCAAGACCCCGAGCTAAAGGTGGGTTCTGGTGCTTTTACTTCTAGATGGTTTGCCCGTAACGTCATGGATGCAGATACTCATTCTGCAAATATCGAAACATATTTGCCACGATGACATCAATGCACCACGTCACGTGACCAGCGTGTTAGCTTAGCTTGTGAGGTGTCTTGCTGCTGGCTCGATGACGCGGGTTTGATTCCCGGCCACGGCGGCCGCATTTCGATCAAGGCGAAATGCAGGAACACCCGTGTACTTGGTGCACGTTAAAGAACCCGAGGTTGCCAAAATTAATCCGGAGTCCTCCCCTGCGTCATGCCTCTCAATCATACCGTGGTTTTGGTACGTAAAACCCCAAGATTATTAGAGTTTTCGAATAGGGGCCTCAAACGTATTGGGGCCCCAAAGAAATAGCGTCGAAGCCGCTGCGCATGCGCAACACGAACTGTTTTTGGGTTTTGCGTCGGGCACGCTACTTCATCGATTTAGCGGGAGCCCCAAAAGCTACCCCAAAAACTTTCGTCAACAAACATGGCGGCGCCCATCGAAGCGACGGCTCTAACCTAGCACAAAACTGGGCTCGATTCGTGGTAACGCGTGAAGTTGGTAAGCTAGAAGAAGTGATTGCGGTTATCGCTTTCTCTCAACTAACATGTGTAACGAAAATTTATTCATTATACGCCACTGATTCCGAATTCAATTGTCGATTTCATGGCTCGTAGGCCTATCGCGGATTGACTTGGCTGGGTGAAGGTGCGTAAAGTTGGTTATTCAACACTAAGCGCAACAGGTTGCGTGCTGCTAATAGAATAAGTTCTAAATAGTAATTAAAGTCGAAAACACGAAAGTCTAAATTACTTTTCTTATCATGAAATGGTATATTTTATTTTAATATTTATAACAGCTTTTCTTTGACGCCGTAGTGACGCTGCAAACGCAACACGCTATCCGCAAACGCAAAACGTCTATTCCAAAAGTCTTCATTCCTGCATGCCCCAACGCTAACACCCGCAAAGCTCTTTGGAGCCCCAAATTTTAGGGGCCCCCAGTGGCGCACCGACGGGGGGGGGGGGGGGGGTTGGAGGTTGTAACCCCCCCTGAAGCCGACTTACCCCCCTCCCTTTGTTTAACCTCTTTTCTTTCCTTGCGCATTGGAGTACTGCAACCAAGATGTAAGACGTGCAATCGTCTGCACACTCGCAAAAAGCGATTTTTTTTGACAATTTCCCGTGAAGAAATTGAAATTAGTGCTGTTTAGATAGTATTGGCAAACTGTCAACCCCCCCCCCCCCCCTGGCAGAGATCCTGGGTGCGCTACTGGGGGCCCCTATTCTAAAACTTCATTAACCATCAACATGGTTTGCTTTTTGACAGTAACCGGTTTTCACAGCATTACCACTGTTATAAATTTGTTGTTTACCATTGGTCTTTGTGTGCCGTCGCGGCTTTAACCATTTCGAGCGAGTTCGGGGCATGCTCGTCGCCGAAAACGACTGTGCGTTTCTTCCACTAGTGTGCCGTTTTGCGCAGCAATCTTTTAAAGCTCCGCTTACACCGATTCAGACAGTGAGTGGCATCTGTTGTCTGTCCCTTTTCTTAACGCATGTTCTTGGCGTGCTATAGAGACCAAACATGGCGGCCAGGTTGATGTATATTGACACTATATAGGTAGTACGTGTCCCAGCTAATCCTGGCCAAGCTATTTAAAAAACGAAAAAAAAAACGAGAAAACAAGATAGGACGCTGAGACAAATAACGGGAGATATCATATCGCGAAAGACATGTTTTAGCTCGTCAAAAAAGAAGCGGTGAGCACGTCGCCGTCGCAGATCGCTGGACAGCTGAACTTCTACGCCGTAGGCAGAGGTAACGTGAGAGATCGATGACGCGCAACATTATTTTGTGTTCACGACAGCTAAAAAGCGGAGTTATAGTAGTTGATATTGCTGTAAATTACTAAAAATAATAACTCAGTACTATTTGGCATACAATAAAAGCACTGATTCGCCCTCTGCGGCGATTCGCTGGAACTTAAGAGCTTCCGGGAGCAAACAAAAAGTGTTCAGCGATGTCGCTGTTGTTGATGTAAAGGGCCGACCGTCATGGCGGCACGTACATTTTGTTACGACGGGTTGTGCAAAAAAAGGATTGCCGTAGTCGAATGTGAAAATGTATACAGAAATAAAATTGCAAATAAAAATGGCTATATTTGGCTACAAAATACTTTGCACTTTTTTTCTGTTTGGCTACATTTGGGATACAACTTCTCTAGCTTTTGGCTACGCCGCCTCGTCGGACCTGGCAACACTGGTGAGCAGCCGTGGCTTCAGGGAAGCGTGCTCGTCTCGCACTGCGGAGGCCCGGCTTCGGTTCCCAGCCAGACCGAAATGTACTAAATTTTATTTTCAAAGCTACTAATCTACTTTGGTTACAAGAACCTCCATAAGAAATGTGGCGTCAATCCGGGCATTTTTAGACTCCTCTTTGCGGCGTCGGACATTTTTCGTGACGTAGTAGTTTCGCCAGCGTTGCCGCAAGGTCATCGCCAAGGGCACCGCCAACATAGACACCTAAACTCTCGCCTTAAATGTGTTTTTTTCCGAGCGTGACAGAAGCCCGCGAATAAACAAAAAAAAAATTGCCCGCCAATCCACCATGTGAAGGTGGTTGGAAAGCGAAGCTTTTTACGCCACCCTCACGGTGACTGCGGCGCACTTGATATTTCACACACTACAACGTAACTTTAACCACGGCCTTTATTATTATTTACTTCACAGCAATGTTCACTACTGCTTTATGATCGGTGTGATATACACTCAAATTTTCAGTTTTCACTGTAGTTACATTCTTTGCCAAGGTTAAATCAATGCACGTTCCGCGAATGCACGTTCTGCCGTCTTTACTTTCCGTGGTCTACCCATAGTGGGGTAGTCTAGAAAATGAACCGAAGCAGTTACTAGGCTGGAAGGGTTTCGAATGACGTCAACGCTCTTTCAAGCAGCTGCACAAGCTTTGCAACAGCTGCAATCTAATCTTACGGACCGCGCCGAGCCTGTTTCCGTTGTTTGCCCGCAGCCCTTATCATCCATCATGTTGGCTCATCACTTTGAAGCTTGTTTTTGTGGTTTTTCTTGCGAAAACGAGTGCTTAGTTGTACGCTGAATGCCTGAATTCAAGTAAGCTATACTGCTATACTTGCAATTGTTAGCGGTTCGTCGGGATCGTTTTTTGCTTACAACGACGGACACGACAGAACCCTTGGCTGGTAGAGGTACGTACAAAGCTTCGCTTTAAAAAGTGCCTCGAGCGGCGAGTTTTGCAATTTTGCGTGTATGCGCGGGATTCTTTCACGCTCGGAAAAACACTTTTATGTAGCACGTATTGAGCAACAGAAAGCTGTATCGGGAGTTTTTCATGTTGCTGTACAATTTTCTCATTGACACTTATCATCTAATTATGATATTGGAGAAGTTGAATGAATAATTAAGACTAATTGAATGAGACGGAATACAAAAAAAATAATCTGAATATCTCCATGCGACGGCAGACAACATTTCCTTGGTTCTGTCCAGCTACGTGGCATTTGCATATCTTTAAATTTTGGCCCAAGTTACGTGAAACGCCCTATATGGGGTGTCCCAGCTAGCGTTAGCAAAACTCTTCGAAGCAAAAAAAGTTTAAAATTCACGGTGCAAGAAACGATTTGTAAGTCCTTCTGCATTCGGTCATAAGATTTCAAACGACCGAACGCCGCAGGTCTTATAATCATATCTTGCACCGTGATTTTACAGCGAAGCTGTTAAGGGCTCAGTCTACGATGGTCGTGCCAGCGTGTAGAAAAAGAACTAATTGGTCGTATGCTGTATGTGCGAGTGAAAGCGCGCGATGGACGCGCGCTATAAGGGGGAGCGAACGCACGTCGGAGAGCAAACGCGACTTCTTCCGTCGCGCGAAAGGCCGTGGGGGGACGGGAGGGAGGGCGGGGAGGTGACGTTTAGCTGCGGCACCAAATGCGTATCTTGCGACCGGGCGCAAAGGGAACTGGCGACTCAATCATCCACGCGAAAGGAGGAAAGCGGGAAGGCAGCGCGCGAGGGCGGGAGTGCGGCTTTTTGCTCTGCGATCAGTTAACTGCGCACTTGTACTTTGCGCGGCGACTGGCGGTCGCGCGCACCGTATCTTGAAAGCGGTCTGCAACACGGCTCCTACCTTTGTATGCGCTGTGCTTAAGCCGCTCAGTTTCCGTTGAACCGATAGACCGCATGCACCTTCGCTCGCTGCTGATTGCGCGCTTGCTCACGCCAGCGTTTTGACAGCGCACGTCAGAAACGCGCAAAACTGTTGTCGACGGCTGCGTCGTTTTGCCCGCGTTCGCACCGAACGCGCGCGGCTGTTGGTGACGTGTTTATGAAGAACGTGGCAACCTTTGCCGTACGGTCTATAGCGGTGTACCGTAGCGACCATAAGGCCATGGTTAAAATTAAAAAAAATTAATTATGGGGTTTTACGTGCCAAAACCAATGCTGATTATGAGGCACGCCGTAGTGGGGGACTCCGGAAATTTGTACCACCTGGGGTTCTTTAACGTGCACCTAAATCTAAGTATACGGGTGTTTTCGCATTTCACCTCCATCGAAATGCGGCCGCCCTGGCCGGAATTCGATCCCGCGACCTCGTGATCAGCAGCCCAACACCATAGCCACTGAGCAACCACGGCGGGTATAAGGCCACGGTCCCTGTGGTCACTAAATAAATGAAAACCACCGGATCATATATATTTCTAATTCTTTAATAGTTCAAATGACCAATTACACCATCACATCTTAATAGTCATAATTGGAAATACATAATTCCCACCATAGTACAGCATCGCTGGTCTTCTATCTCCGCCCCAGTGGAAGGGCTGACAGTATTTTTATCTTTTCCTTTTTTTGCTTAGAACAACGTGGCTAACGTTATAGTTATCTGGGTACAAGAATTCCTTTCTGGTAGACAATTATTTTGTTTCCAGGCAGGGTTTACAATCGGGTACACATAACAGACGAGAGGAGTGCCACATGGATCAGTTCATTCTCCGCTTTTGCCATGCTTTTCTTCTTCTTCTTCTTTCTGGGGTTTTACGTGCCAAAACCAGTTCTGATTATTAGGCACGCCGTAATGGAGGGTTCCTGATTAATTTTGACCACATGGGTATCTTTAACGTGCATCACAACGCAAGCCCGCGGGCGTTTTTGCTGCCGCCGCGGCCGGGATTCGATCTCGCAACCTCGTGCTCAGCAGCCCTTAGCTGACGGAGCCACCGCGGCGGGTCTGTTCACGTTCATCAGGATGTTCAATTCCATCGCTATGCGGATGAAATTGCATTTCTCTCCTCATCGCGGGACATTAAAAAGTCATACAAAATTTTACAATCATATTTGTCTGAACAATACTACTAAAAAGGCAAGCTCTGTGTCTCGGGCTACCAAGTTCTGTGACTAAATGTGCGCTTCTTCTGGAGGCTCGAATTATTCCGCTTGATTCCAGATTTAGGCAACTTACTGTCATGACTTGCCTGAAGCTTTACGGTGCACCTGCCTCTGGCATTTAATTCGTTTTCATTACTACTGCTGATTCATTTTTCAAAACATGTTGGCGGCGTTATGGACAGCCGCAGGTTAGTTTTGTTCAGGCGCTCTTATTGAAATTTCAAGTTAGTCTACCGTGCCTGATTTTTCCAAGAGCAAGTTCGCTGAAGGTTGAATTTATTTTTCATTGTATTTTTCCAAAACACGCAAAACTTCTTCCAGCGTGCATACTGAAGGTCCCCTTCAAGATCATCTTGGTCAATGTCATTCTCAATTTGTTAGTTCTAGGAAGCAACTAGTTTAGAGAAGGCTGAGTTGTCATCTTTTCCAAACGCTTAACCGGTCTTTTACTCTCCGTATGTTTCATTATACCCCAATATTTCTTGCAGAAGTTCTGGCGATTATCTTGGCCATCAGAAAATTGGGTTCTGAGAAATATAGTTGTTCCTACAGATGCGCATTCGGTCTGTACACATTTAACTTATAATAAGCGGTCACACCTGCTGAGCATATTTTCGACACTTACCCGGACAGTTTGTCTTAACTCCGCTGTGTCCCCCCTCCCCGGTTCCCCCGACATATCGGAATCCTCTTAAATGAATCCGCTGACTCAATCGCATCGTCCTCACTCAATGGTCTGATTTAAAATATTCTTCCTCATTTTTCTTTTATAACAGGTGCTATATTTAAACGCCTTTCATTTATAAATCTTTTGTTGCGCTCGGATATGTGTGCCGGTGATGGCGCACGATTAATTAAATTTATGTGAAGTTATTTTATTTCACTGCGCGCAAAAAGCCTACGGGCGTCCTGCACGTGTTTGATACCGCTTGGAATGGTACAAATAATCATTATATGTGCGTAACACATATACGTACGACAATATGAACTCCATGTGCGAACGTGGAAAATGAAAGTTATAAACAATACTTTATACAAATCTAAACGAACAATTTAAACACAAAATACACACATATAACACCTATTCTGGCCGCACACCAATCGTATAGCGGCCCCCTTCTGGGTGTGTTCCGCCCAAGTGTCTGAAAGTCAATCTCTACTCATGTGGCCTTCTTCGCCACACTTGAAGCAGCCTCGGCCGCGGCGTCGTAGTCAGCAGTGGGACAGCCCCGGCTCATATGCCCTTCTTGGTTGCACTCGAAGTATGCACGGCCGGCGGTGCTACTCCCTGATCTGCCACGCTCCGAATGGCGGACGCCCCCGTAGATGAAAGTGAGCTGCTCCTTCTCCGGGGTTGCCTCACCCCAGCAGTCCGCTCCAGCCGCCAAGACGCCTCGGTTTTGGACGTTCTTGTGCCAGGTGCATCCCACGGCGCCCCAACCTGCGCCTGTATAGTCGCCATTGTCAGAGCAGCCACACCGCACAACAGCCGAGACACCAGGCATTCTGATGGTATGTGACGCAGGCCGATCTGTTGCCTGACTACTTACCACAAGGCCGCCGGGAGGTTGCTGCTACACTTTGGCTCCGCGCCCACGGCCTAACCCGAAGGAACCGGCTGTGACTACTCACGACTTCAGCCATCAAGCGTTCTTCTCGTCAATTTGTTCGATGCCCTCGGTGCCTGGCTCGTACCCACTATGTGGGGATTAGTCATGATGCGGATAGAATTAGAAGGCGGTTAGTAATTCCGAGAAAAACAACTGAGATAATTGGGAAAGAATCAGGAAAATAGAAAATAACAAATAATTACAAATTTAACTATAAAATATTTTGAAACTAAAATGTAAGCAAGTGTTACACGTTTTTGAAACATGAAGGCGAAAGCCTGCCAGCTGTGGAAGAAGACGACGACGAACGCGCGAGCTGTGGCACGATCGCGTCTCTGGACACGAGCTGTAGGTTTATTACGTAGAATCAGCAACCGGGGTTCTGGTATGCGAAGTGACACATTAATTATGAACTACCGTACGTATGTACGACCGATTCTAGAATTTGGCTGTATTTTGTTTTCCGGAAGTGCAAAATATAAAATAAGACCACTTGTTCTTTTAGAAAGAGAAGCTCTTCGATTATGTTTAGGTCTGCCTAAATTCGTTGCTAATAACGCGTTATACCAGGAAGCGCGATTACCTTCTCTTCACACGAGATTCCGCATGCTTACGGTTCAAACCTACTAAAGGACTTATGAATCTCCTCTTAGACGTACAGAATATTTATTAGTGAACCAAATTAATTTTTCGAGAACACCTGGCCACGGTTACATACCCCACAGGTTGTATTTGTGCAGGCACAATTAGCACCTTTAAATGTTCACATTAGGGAAATCATTCCGTGTGATAGGTCCACATTGTCCCTTAAAATAGAATTTTCAGACATTTTCCCAATAACGCAAAACTGCTGCCACCAACATATTTGAATGCCCTTTTGCAAGACTATTTGGACCATTTCACAATAAATATAATAGCGACTGATGCTTCCTCGTGTGAGGAGAAGGCAGGCGTGGGAATTTACTCACCAACTCTCGATTGGTCTTTTTCACTTCGCCTGCCAGATTACACATCAGTTTTTCAGGCCGAACTTCTGGCAATAGTTCTTGCATTACGCTAAATGTTACAAAAGTTGTTATAGTTACAGATTTCCTTTCTTTATGCAGCGCGCTTAACGCGTCTACAAATTAGACAGCTTTGAACACGTTTTACACATTAGCTCCACCCCACTTAAGGTTAGTTCATTTAGTATGGGTACCAGGCCACCGAGACATCCAACTTAATGAAATAGCTGATTCTTTAGCACGAGCTTCTTTAAAAGGTCGGGCGATATCTGTGCTGCCGGCAACTGCGCATATCACTGCAGCCAGATATAGGCAGTTTTCTTTGACCGAAGACAAGAAAAGCCTCGCATTAGCAAAATCTACAGATTTTATACATCTAAATTATTCTTGGAACCGACAGTGGTGCCCTAACCGGCAATTCTAAGTAACATTTACAAGGCTGCGTTGCCGTATTCCACAACTAAATTTTTATTTACACAGATGTGGTCTGGCGGCATCCCCATTATGCTACCTCTGCTATGAACCAGAATCCATCGATCACTTTTTATTATCGTGTCGGATATTTTCTAATCATCGACAACGATGTTTGTAAATCCCACTTCTCAATCTAGGACTGCCATTAAGCAGTTCAGTTATACTCTCACTTGGAGCCACGGTGTTAGGATATAGCCACGGGAATGTTTGCCGAGCCATTTATAATTTTCTTTGTGATACAAAAAGATTGCCTCATTAATTTTTCCCATTTTTCCACGATTGATTTATTTATCCTTCAATAAATTATAGATTTAACAAATTCAGAAAGTAATGTCACAAAATCACAATTATATTATTATTATTATGATTGTTCAAAATTTACGTCTATCCTTTACTGTATTTTATTTATTATTAAATTCATATTACTAGTCCTGTCTAGGCAAGGCTGACTAACTTATTATAGACTACTTATGTCTTTTATTATCGTTTCGTTTCCCATCTTTAATTATGCACTTATTTTCCTTCAATTTCTATTACTCATTTATTTCTAAACTAATTTATCCTAAATTTCGATCATAATACCACACGGTTCGTGGCCTATCCCCCACAGTGGGTTGTGCCATTCATTGAGGCATCATCATCATCATCTGTGACCACGTGACGTGTGCATTCAGGCACGCACTAGGCACACCTTTAGTACGCCAGTACAGTGGAGCCGCCGTGGCTTCAGGGAAGCGTGCTCGTCTCGCACCGCGGAGGCCCGGCTTCGGTTCCCACCCAGACCGAAATGTACTAAATTTTCTTTTGAAAGCCACTAATCTACTTTGGTTACAAGAACCTCCCTGAGAAATGTGGCGTCAATCCGAGCATGTTTAGTCATGCTTTTACTCTTTGCGGCGTCGGACATTTTAAATGTGAAGCACTCCTTGGCGAACATTTGCCACTTCGACAGTATCTATCTATCTAGCCGCCTACGTCTTGGTGCTCTCATGGTCGTTTCGTTAACTTGGTAGCTACCAAAATTGGCATAGTATGACAAGAGTGTATGACGAAAATAAATGATAGGTCATGACATGAATATCATGACATGCGTGTCAAGTAGGTCGTGAAAGAGTCGCCTACGTCTTGGTGCTCTCATGGTCGTTGCGTTAACTTGCCCGGCTGCCCGCAGTCTGCTTCGCATAGCATAGATTCCCACAGGGCGTTGGATCTGCCGGCTTTTTCGTTACGGCGCTGTTTCGCCAACGTCGCAGCAAGGTCACCGCCAAGGGCACCGCCAACATAGACGTACACTTAACGCTTTCGCCTTAAAAGTGTTTCTCCGAGCGTGAGAGAAGCCCGCGAATACACACAAACTGCCTCATCGTTACTAGATTAGCTTCAGTTGTCAAACTCGGCGGTGTTGTGCGGAACCGCCACCCTCCCGCGCATTCATGGCGCTGCAGTGCACCCAGCTTTAGAGTTACTGTATATGCTCCCTACGGGACCGTAGGGAGCATATACAGTAACTCTACCCAGCTTCACTTCCCCACTAGCCGGCTAAGCGAACTGGCCGAACGAAACACGCGGTGCAGTTTCGGTGTATTCTATGGCTGGTTGTTGACGGCGGATTTCGGGAAGCATATCATCCGCGAAAGTGTAGTCTTCGCCCCGTTTGTTAAGGATATTAGCAGATGATGCTGACGTGCTGCGTTCCTGGCTGACGAACGATGTCGGCAGCGCGGTGGTCGGCAGTTCGGCGCGCCACTACTACTGTGCTCCCAGCAATGCGACACTTCGCTCGGGGTTGAACAGAGCTGAGAGCGATTCCTCGTGCCGACCGGGAACTCTGCGAAATCCAAGGTCTGTGATTTACACTTTCATAAGCAGGACATCGTAAAGTGCTACGTGCATATTACCAACGGACAGACGGTTGAGGGAGGTGCCACGAGACAAGTGGACACTTGCCGAGCGAGCGCTGCCGAAAGTGTTCCCAAATCTTCCCTCGTACCTGTCGAACCAGCCGGGGAAAAAAAAAAAAAAAAAAAGAAAAGCAAACGAAGAGAGATGTTGGGTGACCTCTTCTGGGCCATCTTTGAAGAGCTGTCAGAGAATACAATGAGTCGTGTTGGGTGGCCCTTGCACTTTCAGGAACTGAGTGCACGCATCATTACATTTTTAACAGCGCAGCAGTTTAAGCTTTTCGTTTCCACCGGTGACGTCACTGCGCACAGCTGCGCCACGCCTCACCTTGCGATAGCCAATTGCAGCCA
The DNA here is from genome assembly GCF_013339745.2 of Dermacentor silvarum. NCBI lineage: Eukaryota > Metazoa > Arthropoda > Arachnida > Ixodida > Ixodidae > Dermacentor > Dermacentor silvarum. Next base: position 67,534,652 of record NC_051154.1, on the reverse strand, counting down.
ATCAATAGCTAATCGATAATTCGATCAATAATTATTAAATTCCGGAAAATGCTCGGGATGACTTGGTAGTACTTATCCAAGCCCGAATACATGGCCAATACTTTGCGAGAGCCAATCGATTGCCACTCAATAGTTAATCGATCAGTAATCGATAAATTCCGGAAAATGCTCGGGACGACTTGGTAGTGCTTAGCCTAGCCCAAATACGTGGCCAATACCTTGCGATAGCCAATCGATAGCCAATCAGTGGTTAATCGACAATTTAATAATCATTAAATTCCAGAAAATGCTGGGGATGACTTGGTAGTGCTTAGCCCAGCCCAAATACGTGGCCAATACTTTGAGATAGCCAATCGATATACAATCAATAGTTAAGTGATCCATAAGCAATAAATTCCGGAAAATGCTGGAGATGACTTGGCAGTGCTTAGCCCAGCCCAAATATGTGGCCAATACTATGCGATAGCCAATCGATAGTCAATCAATAGCTAATCGATCAATAATCAATAAATTCCAGAAAATGCTGGGGATGACTTGGTAGTACTTAGTCTGGCCCAAATACCTTGCAATAGCCAATCCATAGGTAATCGATAATCGATCAATATTCAATAAATTCCGGAAAAGCATAACCCGTAAGGACAGGACCAGCTATAGGTGGCGATCAGCTCCGCTGTTTCTTTAGCCTTGCGCCACTAGTGCAAGCTATGCTAATATTTATTTAGTCACGCGCATGCGTGCACGCATACCTTGCAGGAACCTTGCATAAAAAAAAAAAAAAAACAGCCCTTCCACTGGGGTGGAGATGGAAGACCAGCGAAGCTGTACTATGGTGAGAATTATGTATTTCAAATTATGACTATTAAGATGTGACGGTGTAATTGGTTATTTGAACTATTAAAGAATGAGAAATATATATGATCCGGTGGTTTTCATTTATTTAGAGACCACCGTGACCATGGCCTCATGGTCGCTACGGTACACCGCCATAGGGTGTATGGCAAAGGTTGGCCCGTTCTTCATAAACACGTCACCAACGCCACGCGCGTTCGTTGCGAACGCGGGAAAAACGCCGCCCTGTCGTCGACAACATTTGTGCGCGTTGTTTGTGTGACCGCACACAAGCGCTGTCAAAACGCTGGCTACGTGACGGAACGGCGGGCGAGAACCCAGAGAGAGTCGGCGGCACAGGCGGCAGCTAGAGGCCGGCAGGGCTGCGCGCAATCGCCGCAGTGGGAGAGCGGGCACGCACACGCAGTCTAGGGTGCCTCGATGCCCTCCTCACCCACCGCTCCCCTTCCACTGGGAAGTCGCTTTTGCTCTCCGCCGTGCGTTCAGTCCCCGTGAAAGCGCGCGTCCCTCGCCCTCGTGCGCATTCACTCGCACATAAGCCGAGTTTGCTCTCCGCCGTGCATTCGCTCCCTGCGAAAGCGCGCGCTCATCGCCCTCGCGCGCTTTCACTCGCACATACAGCATACGACCAATGAGAGTTTTCTTCTATTGCCGGACGCGACCATCGAAGAGTGAGCCCTTAACAGCTTCGCTGTAAAATGCATTTTTATGCAACGTTCCTGGAGCAGCGGCGGGGATCCAGTCGTGAAGGCAGCGAGGAAACGTGCCACGCTGCTGTAAGTGGAGTTGGTTTCCACATAGGCGCAAATCATTTGCCTAGATTATGTCCCTTCTGCAAGTTAAGCTCTTAGCTATATATATCTGGGGCATACAGTTGTTTTTACTTCGTTTTCTTTAATAAAGCATCCATTGGTTTCAGTGGCGTAGCCAGAAATTTTGTTCGGGGGGGGGGGGGGGGGGGGGCTCAGGTTGCAGCGCGGCCTACTCCTTATAGAATTTGTCGAGGGATCAAATGCATGAATAATAACTGCATTGCCAATTTCATTGTATATTAGATGCTGCAAACGAATTATTGAACGCTATGCACTGTCCATTAAAATATGTATGTTTTCATAACAGAATATATTCGTATGCCCCAAAAATTGTGGCAGAAATAACTGATATCAATGCTTCCGCGTTTTTTGTCTAATTAATAAGTAAAGAAAACATCTCATGAACTTTAGAACTATTGACCCTGTTCGCGGAGCAGTTTGTTTTAGAGAAACGAGATGGAGCTCACGGCGGCGCTCCATACCTCTCCTCAGCGACCGCGCACGAATACGAAACCATTACCGATTCTACCTTGCTTCTGTGCGATCAGCTGTAGGAAATGCAGCTGAGTTTTCGCTAACACACTGTGCTCCAATTATGCTAGATTGAATAATGTGGATTGAAGACGCGTGCAGTAGTTGGCTGCAAAAATAGTGACTGTTATGTTAAGGAATAGAATGAATCTGTGTGGCGAAGTTCGCGGACCGCTGCTGCAACTGTCCGAACGTGTTACCGGCACTTCGTGATGTACGGCTTTCCTCGAGGATACAGAAATTTGCTCATCCACCAGCCTTGTATCGCTAAACTTTAAAGAAAGGGCTTCATCCCCAGAACGTCGGCAACAGTGAGTAGCACTCGTTAAACAATGACAAAGGGAGTAGCGCCGCTTCCTGTCATAGTAAGTTTCGCGCACGTTATCTATACACATCTGTCCAAATGGCAGGAAAACTTACGCCCACTCTATCGCCGACGTATCAAGAATAAGTGAATGGACGCACACTTGAACATATGCGCACTGTATACACACAATAAATGACGGACTACACCTATGGCGCACCAATGGTCGAAGCTGAATGTTTCGTGACGGTCCACAAGAGTAAGCAAGTTACTAGCTGTAATATATATTTTCTACAAGGTATTACAATGTACAAAATAGCTACGTTTCAAGCCTTGTGCGCAGCAAGAACAAATCTATCGGATTCGGAACTGAGCACACCCGCGAGCGATTAGGCAGAGAATAATCAGATAGTGGCCGCATCGAGGAACTTCACTGAGTCAGAAACTGACAAGCCACTGCTTCAAAATATTTGCCGAATAAAGAACAAAGAGCAAAACACACTAATCCTGACTGAATTCATAATCGCAAAGCTTGGAATGCATATTTAGCCCCGCTTTTAGAAGAAGCACCATATAAACTGCCTGCGCCGTTTGGACATAGCTCAATCAGCTCCGAAAGAGCTTTTGCATGTTCTCTCAAGCTGTGATCAAAGCTTTGTGTCTTCCACCTAGTCACCGTCTACGATATCTCCGAAAACAGAGGTTTTCTAAGCCACGCCGGCGTCATACACTTCCATTGTAAACAAGGAGGCAACGGAGGCAGTTGAGGCAAGCAATGGACGCGTCACCATGTGATCAAATATGGCATTGCCCACGGGATCGCCGCGAAAAGGGTCAATATCAGTTCGAAACCAGCCAGGCAGTGCATGCAGCTTATATGAAAAACGTAAAGGCCATGAAATGAATAAGTTGAGGACAAATATTTTGATGAATCTTTGTCATTCAGGAACCTTGTTTACATTTTTCTACATGTGGAACGGCCAGGAAGAAACCTCAATGACGCTATCCCTCGTTGCAATCGATTGCGCAGGAGCAGCTGTAATTCGTCGTGTATTATAATTACACCGAGATAATACTCGCAGCAGTCAGTACAAATAAAAAGTGGGAGTTCTGCAAAGTATATATTAGAAATGCGAAGATAGAATGGAATATACAAATGCGAAGATACAACTCGCTAAAGGGCAAAAAAAGAGTCGCTGGAAACAAAGTTCACTGCTTGTATACACAAAACCTCGCAGAAAGATATTTAAAAATACGTATGAGTCTCCAATAAATCTACGTATTTAAGCAAGCGTCAGTGTATATAATGCGTCAAATACGACAAATAAACATGTTGCTCAGTCACAGATAGTAAACTTTGAGCACAAAAAGACAGATGATCCTGGCAAAAACATAACTATGATCGCAGAAATCGTGATATGTACTTGGGCCATGCAGCGGTCGCGACAGTGCCATGTCCATGGGTAGAATAATAGAGGAATAATGCATAAATCAGTACGAAAATGTGTAATTTAACTGCGTGCACAACGCCAACAATTATTCTGCACCCAAAATTAAATGAGGGTATTCCTTCGTTTCAAAAAAGAAATAAAAGCAGGTAGCTGAAAAGGAAAGAAAAGGACAAACGAAGGCCACAGATGACGCGGTAAGTTGAACTACCCAATATCCGAGTGTATTTGGCGAACGCCGCGTGGGCCGGACTTTCAATGAGCAAGGTCGGTCAAAATTGGTTATTGGTATCCTCGTAATTTTTGTATTCGCGTGATAATTGTGATCATGATGCTAACTGCTAGAATAAACGGCGAAAATTTCTGCGGTTTTAAAAGTTAATTAAGAACTTATGGACCTGAAGGAACAGTGCTTTTTACTTGCATTGAATTTTGCTGCTTCGCTATCTAAAGGACAAACTTCTCTCGGCGGGAAAGTTGAGCTAAACGGTCACGTTGATGCCGACGTCTCTTTGGGTGTATAGAAGCGCCAGCCTAACCATGCGTTCCACAGACATTGTAGAGCGCAAGTAGTTTTTTAGTAAACTCTTGTTAAAAAAATATTCTCTCTGCGCTGGCAGTGGTCACTGGAAGGGTGACTAGAAGCTGCAGCAGTATTTACACATTTACATAGAACCTGCTGTCGCAGTGAGAGATGGGCATCTATTTCGGTGCTAAAACCTAAAACACTCCCTTGATGTCGTTGGCATACTTGTTTAGGTACCTTGCAGGAACACTAGGCTGTTTGATTCCAGCGATGTCCGTCGTTTCGTCAGGAAGTATGGAGAAGCAGCCTGCTTTTGAATCTAAGCTTTCTTTGATAATGTCACCACAAATTTCTATAATTTGGTTTTGTGGGTCTGGGCTTAAATACGAGGCAATACTGGGGCAACTTTCCAAATGGTTCTTCAGATATGTATCTCCACAATCAGCTCGCATGCGAAGAAGCACTCTGAAAATGCCTGTATTTTCAGCAGGGGCATTGCTTAAATCCATAGGGCCCCTGTCCCTGTGGCCCCGGAGAGCCAGACCTTGTCGCCCGCAAAAAAAAAAAAAAAAAAAAAAAAAAAAGAAAAAAGAAAAAAAAATCCTCAATAATAGGCCGGTCACTTTCTTCTGTTTTCTCATATTTTACTTTGCCTGCCCTGGTCCAGCTGATCAATCACATTGGGCACGCTTCCTGAAAATGTTTGGAGAAAATTATCAGCTGCTAGCTGACAGTCACGGTGATATCTAGTATTTTCGTGTGTGTGGGAGATTGCGAGCGCGCGCTTCCATTTATGGAACGGCTTGGACACGAGCGTTCCAGTGCGCGCATGTTGGCCCAAGTTTATCCATAAAGTTCTAGAATTGAAAATCCCTTAGAGCATGCCTTTGGAAATGGCAGCGCACCTTTCGCGTCAAAAGTTTATGAGAACTTTATACCCATAAAGTTTCGTAATTGAAATCCATGCGTTCCGTATATTCCGCGGCCGCTGCGAGATGCCGCAACGCGCGCGCTCGCTATCGAAAAGCCGTTGAAAGTTTGTGCTCGGATGGGGCTCCTTGCGTTACGTGACTCCAGGTGCAACGGCGTTGTCACGAAATCCAGCCCGAGTACGCAATGTTCGTGCCGAAATGTCTTTTCGAGCGTGAAAAAGACATTGTAGACAAAATCCAGAATGATTGCCGGCGTCGGTGGTAGTTTTGGTCGGCGGTGCATGCCAGCACGAAAAAATTTCGGGGGGGGGGGGGGCTGAAGCCCCATCAGCCCCCCCCCCCCCCCCCCCCGGCTACGCGCCTGATTGGTTTACAAGAAAGTTGTGCTGTTATTTTTGTGGATAATAAATTTGGTTTCGCTATAGCTGGCGTATAACTGCCCCAGACCAAAGTGTTAATTAAGCAAGTAAAAGCAGTGAGAAAACGGGTCAAGCTGATGTATGGGAAAAGTAAACTGCGTGAAAGGTTAAGACGACCGGAAGCAACACACTACACTTAAAAACGCAGCTTCTGCGCTTCGCCATATGCGTTTCTTCCTATCGTGCAGTTTACCCTCCTGTCAGTATTAACCAACTAGCCCGCTATATCTTATTGCTGTAGGTGGATACCGCTTTCGCATGCTATCACTCATTCGGACTACACTCTAAAAACAGCTGCACCCTTTGGGGTGCATTTTTGCCGCACAACAATAATCGTCATCTGTCTTGCTTGCGTTTCCTATCTTGAAAACTCTGCACTTGCTACTTTCCTGTCGAGAACGCTGTGTCACGCTGATAACGCTCTTGTCGTTCGTGACCGAGAAGTGCCGGGCGCACAGCGTTAAAGAAAGGAAAGCCACGCAAGTCAGATGACGATTATTGTTCTGTGGCAAAAATACGCCCCAAAGGGTGCAACTGTTTTTAGAGTGTAGAGTGTAGGGAGAACGCCAGCAAGCGCATGAAACACGAGCAAGCGGCCCGTCCGCACGAGCTCAAGGCTGCGGCGAGGCGTCTGCAGTGGAGCTCGATGGAACGGCGCCGCCATCTGGCGGCTGCCAAAGGAGTGGTGGCAGCGGCGGTAAGCGCATGGAGGGAGGAAAACATAGGAGGGAGCATACCGCAACGCGATTGTCGCAGACTGTGGTGGCCCAACACGTGATGAAAACGTCACAGCACGGAAGAAACGTCATAGCGCGGTAGGTTTTAGTACTCCTGGCTGTTTCTTTTTTTTTTTTTTTTGATACCCATTCGAAACCATTAGAAACTCTTGAAATAAACAAACACAAAAACAAGGGAAAAAAAAAACACCGCATATCCACGAAGTGAATGATGATGAGTGGGCGAAGCACCGGCCGGGGGATCATTCGGGCAAAACGCCGGAAGCGTTCTCCGGAAGCTGGCTTCCGGTTCCGGCTTCCGGAACCGTAAATGGAACCAAAAGCCGGAACCGGAAGCCGGCTTCCTGAAGATGGAGCGTGGCGTACACACACACACACACACACACACACACACACACACACACACACACACACACACACACACACACACCACACACACACACACATATATATATATATATATATATATATATATATATATATATATACAGGGTGTTTCAGCGAACACTTTCAATAATTCTTAAAGGTTCCCTGTGGCAGATAGCAGAATTCTAGTTCATGAGCTGGTCTACTCGAAGAGGCGGACATCACTTGCACAAGAAATTGAAATGCATAATCAAATAATTAACAAAATTCACAAATTAATTTTTAACTAATTACCTGATGGCCCATATTGCAATTTACAAATTGTAGCCGTGGAGTTCGCAAGGTGGATCTACTTGGAACGAATTCTCGGGATGACACCAGTTTCGAGATATTAATTCGCGAACTTCTCGAAGAAATGCATTGGCGTTGCAGTTAGTTTCTAAACAAAACGGCGCTTTATGCATTGAAGCACGAAATTAACTGGAACGCCAATGCATTTCTCCGCAAATTTCGGGAATTAATATCTCGAAACTGGTGTCATCCTGAGAATTAATTCCAAGTGGAACCGCCTTACGAACTCCACGGCTACAATTTGTAAATTGCAATATGGGCCGTCAGCTAATTAGTTAAAAACTTAATTAGTGAATTTTTGTTGATTAGTCGATTATGCATTTCATTTTTTTGTGCAAGTAATGTCCGCCTCTTTGAGTGGACCAGCTCATTAACTAGAATTGGGCTATCTGCCGCAGGCAACCTTAAATAAATTTTGAAAGTGTTCGCTGAAACACCCTGTATATAAACTGTACATGTGTACAGTATATACAGCGCTCATAAGCCCTTGTAGGGTGCCTCGATGCCCAGCGCCGCCGTCCAGGGTGGAGACAACCCCGCTGGCGCCGCCATATTGAGTCACACGAGCTGAGACTCAGCTACGCTTGCGTTCATAAATAGTGTTACTCGCGGCGCACTTCCAAGTGCTTTGCCTTAATGAGGATTTTTTTATCGGTATCGCATCTGCACATCTTTATAACCAATAGCCGTTAACTCGTCGAAGGGCCAAGACGTAAATGTATGGCGCCGGGAACATGCCCCAAGTTGCCTAATTCAATTTACATTTAACATGCCGTGTGTATGTTCGAAATACGCACTATTTTTTTTTTTTGCGCTTCGATGCTTGGTATATAAGGCTTGCGACCCCCTGTGTGTGGAAGTTTTTCTTTTTCGCTGTTGTATTTTGGTTTACACGTCACGCCTCCTTTACCGTAGCCAGCCACTCGCGCACGGCAGTTAGTTTCCCTTGCGTTGCGCGTGCTCTTCGCGTTTGTTGCAATTATTTGACGATATCTACGCGCAATTTTGAGTTTTTTTTTGCCCACAAAACTGCGTGCAGACAGGATTAAGCTGGTGTAAAAATAACTGCGATGAGAAAATAAGGTTTAGTTAGTGCTGTAGAGAAACATGTAACGTAACTTGTCTGTGTCAATCTTGCGTAGTACACACAAGAAACCAAACGATGCACAAAATACATTTACTTATAATGTCTAGTACAATCAATCATGAAAGAGATATGTACACGAAAAATTATATGTACTGTGTGGCGCCTGAAGGTTATGTTGAAAGACGAGATAAAAAAACATTCGCAAGGTAGGCTCGACACACAATTCGGGATAGTGAGAGTTTTTTTTTTTTTAATTTATTCATTACATGGGGGGGGGGGGGGTTCAAGTGAGTACATCAACCTTATTACACACAACGTAAAACCCCATAATTTAATTTAATTTTAATATAAATCGAAAACAAGAATACAAACAAGAAAACGCAACCGCGGGTAATATTAATCAAGATATCCAGCCAGAATACATCAGCTACCATCGAATATGTCGCATCAGCCAAACACATCGATGGCGAGTACATAACATTTTATAAATAACCATTAGAACACTGATAACTACATTGAAAAAATAAACAACACTGCATACATATCGCGTACAAAAACCGTAAATGAAACTAAGACAGTCAAATACAGATTAGCAATGTTTTTCACTTCGAAAATATAGTCCATGATGATGTAGGGCTGTTGACTAACAGACGGCGCCCATCCTGTCGATTTCCCTCGTACTGGTCCTCTTCAAAGTGTTTCTAAGTACAAGTAAAACAACAAAAGTGATTATTGATATGAAAAGTTGCCTTGTAAATACAGAGAACCCATTACAGTGCTTAAAAATAAATTTTCGCAGAAGTAATGCTGTATTACCTCGCTTCACACGTTTCGAAGAAATGCACAGGCTACAACAGACACCATGCCAGAAAGCGCCGAAACATTTTGGTCCCATGATGCCCCTTAACTCTACTACACCTGGGCATACCGTGCACAGGCATTTAAAGACCGTCACAGTACCCACTACGATCGGGAATGAGCACGAATGACCATCGGCTTACGAGCACCACGCTACAAATATATTCGTATAAAAAATCAGCTATATAACGTAACAACCTGAGATCCGCAAGATATCCGCTAAGAATAGAGAAAATCACAATGCTTCGCTTGCCACGTACAGCCAACAGCCGCTCTCCCCAGAAGAAGCACTGCGTTCTTTAGTCCCAAATAACCAGTAGCGAAAAAAGAAACTGAGGGGAAAAAAAGAAGAAACAAGAGACACACGATGTGTGCTTCCCGTGAAAAAGTAAAATAGGTGGTTTACATGACGATTTGTAGCTAATGTAAGGCTATTTCGCGGCGAAGCATTTTCGTCAGTTCTTAAAATAAGGGTACTACTCGCATAGACTGCGCTGATCAAAACGGCAAAAGCCTATGCGACGCGCACTCCCAAACCATAGGCTACTCAGCATCGGTGCAGTGCTTAGTTCGGGAGCGAACGTGGGTACGTGAGCGAGGATCAGAGAATACTTTCTTATTTATGAAAAACAGGATGCGATAGTCTAAACTTTCTTGACACTTACCTCGCAAATGTAGGAGCTATCCGTTGCCTTCGTTGTTTACTTGGGCTTCTCATCTCTTCGCTCTGGGTCCCGGAGGAAGCGTAAACAACGAAGCCCTTTACGCGTCGATCCGGTGCACTTGGGAACACAACAGCCCGTCATGTCGACTCGATGCACTTGACAAGCTTGTCATTCATGCGGCTGAACACTGTCCAGCAAGTAGAAGCGTCAGCGAAGCATCCGCGCGCACTGTGTCTCGAACTAAGCACCGGCACCAAGCACTCGCAACCGCTCGCTGTGACTCAAGATGGTGTCGCAGCGAGAAAGCGGCGGCGCGGGTGCGGTCAAAGGTTGGCACCACCCTGAACGGCGGCGCTGGCATCGAGGCACCCTAAGCCCTTGTGCACCGCAGCGCCCCTAGCTACGGACGAGAGAGAGAGAGAGCGCACGCGTCGGGAACGAGAGAGAAAGAGAGCACAGATGCGCCTCTAGCGGGAGCGGCGAGTGCTAGCGTGGCTACGACGGCGCGACATGGGACAAGGCCCGACCCTACGGAGCTTCGCCCCTAAAACAAAACAAGAAAAAATGTTGCAGTGGCTTAGCTCGGCTATGCCAAGATATACGTAGCGTTAGCAAAGGTTCAGCTGATTATTCTTAGCTTTCCTGGTTGTCTAGATTGTCAAGGATTAGCTTGATTGTCATGCTTACTGCTGCTCCAATGACACGCACAAACGCCAGTCAGAAGCGCAGCGGCTCCAGCGCAGTGTCAGACGGCAACTGCACAGCGAGCGAGCGCCGGCGCCAGTGCGTCTACCACGGCTACGACGTCACTCCTCTGGAATGCGCAGACCGGCGGCGGTGAGTCGCGCGCGACGGCGGCGGAGTGCGCGAGAGGTGCCGGCTCCGGTGGCTCCGGTGCGCAAGCCGTGTGACATCACTGATCCTTGCGCATGCGCAGCACTGCTCTTGATGTGCCGCGCGAAACGGGCTTGGCTAGGCCAGTGTAGCTAACGCTACAAAATCGTGTCGCTTCCTGCATGTGTGCAGCTGCCGGCCGAGCGCGCACCCAATAAAAACTACCAGTAACCAAACATCTCGGCAAATCTCGATTTTCCGTGATCCCGACGCAAGAGGTCACGTGTTGGGCCACCACTGCTGGCTACACGAAGCGTTCGCTTGCCAAGGCTGGCTGCGTGACGTAATGTTCCCTCTTATATTTTTCTTCCTCCATGGGTAAGCGCAACCATAGGGATCATGTCCGAACTGAGGCGCCGCACACCGACCGCGCCTAAAGTCCCTATATAAGAAAAGTACCGCCATCCTTTGATAAACGCCGCTTCTCTCTCTCCTGTATCTCCGATTGGACGATGATAGCGCGCGCTTTTCACTTCTTTATATTTTCTTTTTTTCCGCCTCAGAGCCATGTTGAAAGTCCTCTGCGCAGCCGCAGTCGCCGGCGGCGGCGGTGGCGCGCGCCCGGCCTGAAAGCTTCAACGTGGACTTTCTAGGTGCGCCACCGTCGAATTGGCTTTCGCAAGCAAAAAGTAAAGAAAAAAGCAAGCGCTTTAGGAGAGGAGGCGGCGGAGGAAAGAGTAGATGGCGGTTCTTTTCTTATATACGGATTTTAACCGCGCCGCCAAACAGAGAGGGAAAAAAAAAGAAAATAGTGATACGTCATCAAGGCGAGGCACGTCATTGAGGCGAGGCCCCGCCCCTGCACGGATTTGTTGTGAAAACAGTCGCACCCGCTCTGGCCGTTCCGACAGCAGTGACAACAGCCGGGAGTGGCCGCGCGCGCGCCAGCCACATGCCGGAAGCGCCAAAAAGCAGTGTTATAAGCGCGAAAATCACGAGAAACTGAGGGAGGCGCCGTCACGCGGTCTACGGAAAGTGAACGGCCGCACTCTTTTTTTCGGAGAACGAATCCGCTCGCTGCTGGAGTACACATGCCGAAGCCGTTCTGTCGCAGCGTGTGGCAATTTCGGTCAATTTTCTGTTTTTGGCGCAGTTTGGCGCTGGAATCTGCGTTTGCATCAAAATGGCGCAATTGGCGCATGAGTCCCGCACCTGATATTGATTTCTCTGTTCGTGGCGTTTTGCTAGGCCTTGCGTTTGGGGTTGATAAAGAGAAGAATGCAGAAGTTGTTGACCTCAAGAGCGGAGTGCTGTTCCACAACGGTGGGGCGTGGAACTGGTCCCCACAGTCTCATGACCCACCAGTAGCTCACCCAGGATCTCTGCCAGGGGGGGGGGGGGGTTGACAGTTTGCCAATACCATCTAAACAGCACTAATTTCGATTATTTCACGGGAAATTGTCAAAAAATGTGCTCTTTGCGAGTGTGCAGACGATTGCGCGTCCTGCATCTTAGTTGCAGCACTCAAATGCGTAAGGAAAGAAAGGGGGTTAAACAAAAGGGGGGGGGGTTACAACCCCCGAATCCCCCCCCCCCCCCCCCCCATCGGTGCGCCACTGTGACCCACCGACCAGTTTCACGACGCCACCGCTGCCGCGGTTCATGCTAGTACTTGTAGTCGATCATCCGGCCGCTCCAGCCGCGCGGAGTGCCCGTGCGTCCTGTTTCCGAATGAGTATTGGCAATTTTTATAGTTTGTGTGGAGCCATCGTGCGATGGGAGGATTCACCTGCTGCGTTCCTGGGTGCTACAACAACAGTACAAGGGACAAAGGCCTCGAATTCTATGTGTTTACTAAAGAGCGAAAGTTTCGAGTGACCTGGATACAGCGCGAGAAGAAACACGGGGACGAATAGCGGCCGCATTTGGATGGGGGCGAAATGCGAAAACACCCGTGTACTTAGATTTAGGTACACGTTAAAGAACCCCAGGTGGTCCAAATTATTCCGGAGTCCCCAACTTCGGCGTGCCTCATAATAAGATCGTGGTGTTGGCACGTAAAACCCCATAATTTAATTTTAATTTAACCTTTTTTTTATTTACGAGCCTTTTATATTTGGAATAATATGTATATTTACAGCTGTTTATCTTCAAATTTTTGTAATGAAAACCAACTCCCCTCTGTAATGCCCTTGGGCCCTGGGCTAAGCACTCCCAAGTCATCCCCAGTATTTTCTGGAATTTATTGATTATTGATCGATTAGCTATTGGCTGGCTATCGATGACTGACTAAGCTTAAGTAGTCCCAACCATGCTTTGGCAGGATAGGCCCAGATTTTTTTGTACGCGACGGACGTCCCGCTTAAACAGCTCCGCTGTTAAAAACGCCGCCTAGCTTACCTAAGCTTACCTAGCTTGCAGACTTCGGTACATTGCTGTTACCGAAGTCTGCAAGTCGTGCGCGAAACCCATGTAGGTATATAAGCATAATTAGGGCACGAAAGTTTCGGCGCCGCATTTCAAACATGTCTTCAACAGGTACACAAATCCTATTATGTCCGTCGCTAAGCAAACATAACGTCGCAGTCACCGAGATGCACGTGTGCAAAAATACTAATGCAAAGCGACCGCGTACATCAGCATGTACTACATACAAAGCTCGAACAAATGCGATAGTGAACGCGTAATCAGCGGGTAACAACCGAAATGAAAGAGCAGCAGGCACTTTTCAACGTTTGCCTCGCATGCTGCAATGAACAGCCGATGTAATTTCTTAAAATACATGAATTTTTCTCGGCGGTAGAGTCGCAGAGATGTCTGGGAAGCTCGTCCGCAGTACTCAACGAGCGGGGACTGCGTTGGTGTGGTTGACCAGTTGACTACAACCAAAATGATGGCAGTGCTACTTCTGAAAAACCGGCGCATGCGCAGGTCGGTCGGTGGGGTCGGTCTATTGCGGGAAAGTACGGGTTGGAGCAGAAAGAATGATAGGTAGCAGGTGGCAACAAGGTGTCGTCTGTCTACCAATCACTAGCCAGGTAGGCAGCGCAAAGGACGACATGTGTATTAATTATAATGCAGCAGACTAGAGTGGGACCAGTCCAGGCCACTGCCGGACAGAACGACGATCAAGCTGGGCGCGTGAGACCCACTTGCTGGACGACAGCTTGGACGGTCTCGACGATATATTCACATATATGAAGAAAGTCAACAGACACCGAGACTAGGTCGCGGGATCGAAAACCAGCCGCTGTGGCCGCGTTTCAATGCAGGCGAAATTCAAGGACGCACGTGTGCCGCGCAATGTCAGTGCACGTTAAAGAGCTCCGTGTGGTCGAAATTATCCGGAGCCCTCCTCCACAGCGTCACTCATAGGCAGAGTCGCTTTGCGGCGGAAAACCCCGTAAACCAAACCAAACCAGTCCTGAGAAGTTTGCAACAATACATGCATTTAACTGCGATCGCGGCACTGAAAAGAGGGACCGGACCGCTCAGCTGTACGCGGAAACTACACAACACGCCGCAGTGAGTGAAGTGCGCTTTCCCGCAACGCGTTCGCGGCGTGCTCAGGTGCTACGAGCATGCAGAGATTTGGGTGCTTCACAGCTAAGCAAGCACGGCGCGCTCCTGCGCTTTAACACGAAGCCCCGCCTCCCAGCCCCTGTGCGCCAGCTTCGATGCGCGACCGCGCCGTGTGCGCTGTACCCTGTACATACATCGAGCGCACGGCATACAGGTTGTTTCATTTTGGCTGCACCAAATTTTTTAAAAATTGCCTGTGGCAGATAGCACAATTATAATCCTTGATCTAAACTACTCGATGAGGCGGCCATTACTTCCACGAGAAATCAAAACGCCTGATTGAATAATTGACATAATTACGCTAATTAACTTCTTAAATAATTATTTTAAGGCGCAGCTTTCAATCTACGAATTATAGCCGCTGAGTTCGCAAGGCGTATCCACTTGGAACGAATTCTCAGGACTGAACCAGTTTCGATATGCTAATTTTCAGTGTCCGACGAAATCCATGGGCGTTCCAGTTAACTTTTTGAGGAAAACGCTGTTTTATGCATTGAAGCACAAATTTAACTGGACCACCCATGCATTTCGTCGGACGCTTTGATCCCGTGGATCCACCCAACAGCACAAATCCTGACACCGAAGGCTGTGTCCTTGCTATAGCTGAGTTTCTTCATTTCGCGATGAACAGCGGCGTGACCCGGCGTTACGTTCCATCATCAACCGTCTTAGTTCCGGGGCCTTTGACGAGTCGCTCCGGATGTTTACCTTACATAATGGAACTTTATACCGCCACAGTGTATGCCCCAAGGGCCCTGAGCGCTTGCTGGTGGTACCCTCCCACCAGTGGCGTAGCCAAGGGGGGGGGGGGGGGGGGTTCAACACCCCCCCGAAATTTTTTGCCCCCCCCCCCCCCCCCTTACTAACCCACCCTTTGCTCTCGTCGCTTCGCGCTGACATATTTCAAGAAACCGGTGCTACTTTCACACTTTCATTCCTGGGCGCTTCCGTTTGGGTTGGTAATTTACAGGGAATCATGTCTGCATATGGAAAAAAACTGTCACGGTGTTTGTCAAGGCCTTGACACTCTGTGAGGTTTTGGGCGCGAATGTGGCGGCCGCATTCTGAAACAACAAATGCGCAACAAATGAAGCAACAAATGCGGCAGCCGCATTTTAGATGAAGGCGAAAATGCTCGAGGCCCGTTTACTTAGATTTAGGTGCACGTTAAAGTGCCCAGGTGGTCGAAATTCCCGGTATACATTTCCGCCGCTTCCCTTCAGGTGCCGGTTAGGCCGCGTTCGCGTAGGAACTTGGTCTCGAAGCTGGCGGAAGCGGCAAAATCTTGCAAAAATCCGCCCGCCTAGGTGGCAAAACAGGCAGAATAAGGCTACGTTCACACTTGGGAAGCGGCAAGCGGGTGGAGAGGCCAAAGCGACCGGAAAGGCCAAAGCGGCCGGAAAATCTTTTCCGCGCATGTCCAAGTTACATTTGTTTTGCTACCACCGCGGCCGCCGCTGCCGCTTTCGCCCACATCCATCTAGTCTGCGTACGTTTGTCGGCGTGGTGGCGCTCATTATCGCGTTATTTGGAGCGGTATGTTCATTCACTGACCCACCCGTCATCAAAAGTGATCATCTTGCGCAATTTCGCGTGTCATCTGCGACCTTCGGTAAATTCCTCGTTGGCGTTCTGCAATCCGCCTTTTTCACGGCCCTACGGCGCATGCGCCCTGCCCTGGCGGATTAGTCGCGAAACGTTTTGGAGGGGTCGCGCGCGCGGCCGTGCGGCCCCATCTCAGGGAAACGTCCCCCGAAAAAAAAAAAAAAAGCGCTCGGACGCGTGCTACTGACAACTCGTGCCGTGTACCGCGTTGAAACTCCACTGGTAGCTCGACGTCAGTGCAGTACTGAAAGTGTGCGTATAGCGTAAGACTGGCTTTGGTAGTGCGACGGGCTTTCTTGTCGACGGCACCGATAAAATCACCGTGCCTATACCATCGTTCGACCGAAATCCGCGCGATAGGCCGTCGAACCGATAACGCGATAGCCGCAACGCCTGCGTTGGTATATATGAATAATCGCGCTCAAAGTGAGTCAAAACATGCCTACGAAGTTGAAAGGGTGAAATGCGCAAGGCTTCGACCAGGCCTCTCAATCCGTGCACATGACGTTTGAGCCAATGTTGATTTCAGCGAAGCTTAGGCCTGGCTCCGTCGAGTTCGTGCACCCGCTACCGGCGGACCTGTACTGAAAAGTAAGCAAGTTAGGACGAAGGAAACTGCTTTTATAGTTAAGTCCTGGCCTTAGTGATTTGAAATAAACTACTCTTCGCTTCGCACGGCGCGTACACAATAATCTGCAAGCGACGACACAGCGCTGTGCCCAACGGCTGTGCCAACATCTGTATAGGTCACCGTTCCCGTAGGCTGCCGCTCGTATTCGCTAGATGGGTCGGTTTGTACGTGTTGGTATGCTCACGCATTTCTTAATTCCTGAGATGTACTGTTTATCTCTGCGTCAAACGCGAAACAAGAGACGGTACATTCGGTACAGCGCCAGCATAGACAGCCGCCTCGATCGCTCAGTTATATATATACCAACGGTGTCAGCGATGGCATCCGAGTTTTTGCGGGAGAACAACACGGCCTTTAAATGAGCGCTTATGTGAGCACATTTTTCTCTAATAATGCTTTATGACACGCGCAAACTAAGTATGATGAAGTTAAAGAAAAGCGAGAATCAGTAATAAATTAACAGCCCGATATTTGTAACTGGATTACAGTCGCCGTTGAGTAGCTCAGGCGCTCATACTGACTCGTCTCGTGGTGGAATAACGCGGCTCATATGAGCAGGTATGTGTGTTTTATTCTACGTTCTGACATTTTTTTTTCATATCAGCGATGCACCTTTTCCCAATTTTTCACGCTAACGACGATCTGTGGCTGTAGATGTCGATGTAAACAAGCGCACCGCTCTGCTAAATCCGACGCGGAAGCCTGCGGGCTCGAAAACTTCTTATTTATGCAAAATGTCTAAAGAATGTGCAAAAAGAATTTAAAGAAAAGCGTGGTGCAAGCGTAAGAATCAGCGACAACAAACTCCAAAGCAGCCGCGACGGCAGAGGGTACTCAGCGTACCTTTATAGGCCACACTATAAACAAAACAGCGCTATCACGCCTGCTCACCCTATATATATAGTTGGTGAGTGCTACATGGCTTCCAGGAACGACATGCTGCCCCGCAGAAGCCATTAATAATTATTCGCGATCCACGAAATGCACAACCGATGCGCACTCAACAAGGGCGCAGGTTCACAAATCAACCGGCGAAAGCCCCGGCACCCTACCAAAACGTTTCCGGTGGCGTGCGGCAGAGGGCAGCACAGGAAAATGAAAAAGGCGGATTCTGCTCACACGGGCGCGGTAGCGCTGTGTCACAGGTTGCTGCCTAGGCGTGATTATATTTCTTTAATAGCTTTTATTTACAAGTTGTAATAACATTTCATCATTTCGTATTATTTTCGGCGCATCCAGGACACGAAAGTGGCAACGGGAACACCAAAGCTAAAACCCGGGCTGGCCCTTTGTGTTGAGGCTCGCCGAAGCCTGCGCGTCCTATACGTGAGACCTACGCTCCCAATCTATCGTCGCGACGAGAAAAGCACCCCGCGACTTCTGCAACATACCGTGCACGTGCGAGGAGAATTATGGAGCGCCAACGAGAAATCTGTCTAACTATTGTCTGTCATGGAAGTGGAAGAAGAAATGGCTTTTATACTTCTACCTACTTGTTTTCTAGAAATGGACAATGAATAAACGGAAGACAAGAAAACCTCGGAAACGGCAGTGGTGGGTTCGCCTGGCTTTGCAAAAGCGCGAGAAGTTGGGTCACGCGACTCCGTTGGCTTCGTTGCCGCGCCTCCGGTCGCGCGAAGTTGAATACTATCGCGAGTATTGCTGACAGTACGTTTTAGTACTTCTCTTGTCGTAGAGCAAGGGGTGGTTCTTGATCGCGTCGATCAGCATTGCAGCCTCCACTTTTGGTGCCATGTTCAATGTTACGACCGGAAGCTTACATGCTAGTGTAGCTTCCGGTCGAGCAGAACGACTTTCCGCCACGTTTCCGCTTCGCCATGGCGAAAAAATCGGTCCGAGACCAATTGGGCTCGCCGCCTGTTATAGTCTGCAGCGCAAAACGTCTCTCGTTTGCGATTGCGCCCCTACGGAAGGCTGGTAGTTACTGTTGTGTTGCTGAATCTCAAACCAGCAATTACGAAAGGCTGGTAGTTGCTGTTGTGTTGTGGAATCCTAAACCAGCAATGTACACACCAAAGGGTTGATGCCAGCAGTGAAATTCCACCGACTCGCAACAGAATGCACGAAACAGACAGCCGACAAGCTACATGTGCGCAGTACAGCGTAAGTAAACTCTTGTTGCAGGCGCTGACAGTTCTCGTCGGAGTTCACGCGTCCTGAGAAATTGATTATGTGCACTATGCACTGAATAAGACCGGAGTTCATTCCTGCATCACTAGTACACCAATCAGTCGAGATTCTGTGAGGTACAAGGCCGCTTCCTGTTTGCACCGGCCTAAGTGAAGCAGAAATGACTCGCACGCACTACTTAAAATGCGTACACATGCCATAACTATGCAGTGCGGTGAAATATTCTGTACAATTCTGAATCTGTTGACGTAAATGCAAATGACGGCTGCACGCTAGCACACAGCGGAAGACACAGCGGCCCATGCACTTGCCGCAGGAAATGCAAGGCGACGAAAGCTTCGTAAAAAAGCATTACTCGTTTTTGCGCGTATTTCAGTTTTCTAGCGCAAAGACGCAGCGAACAAGCTATTGCTATGGGAGTAGGTATATAGCCTGCATGGTCACACGTGCATTTTCACGTGTATAGCCGTCCTTGACTTGTGAAACTCACTTCGCCCCGACGAGGACGCCGCCATCTACGCTTAACGGAGATTAACAATTAATGATGTCTTCTCCGATCGGGCGGGTCGTCTCAATGATGCGTTTTCGAAGACTGGTCCATTCAGTGGCGCGATGAGAGACGGTTGCTCCAAACGCCCACTGTACCTGTCGTACTTACTGTATTTTACTGAGCTTACATTACTTTTTACTTAATTTCTTCACAAGCACACACTAGAGCACTGCACGGGCCGATTTTTTTCAGCCCGGGCCCGGCCCGGGCCCGTTATTACGTTGGGTGGCCCGCCCGAGCCCGATCAAAACTTTTATGGCGAGACCCGGGCCCGGCCCGGGCCCGGAAATAATCTACGTTACCCGCCCGGCCCGGCCCGCCACCCCTTTACCTTAGGCCCGAGGCCGGCCCGAGCCCGACTCTAAACCGGCCCGAACCCGGCCCGAGACCGAAAAATAATGTTTTTCAGAGTTGAGTCGCCCGAGAATAACTCACTGCACGTTACATGCACACGACCAGAAAGCCCGAGCCCGGCCCGGGCCCGGGTCAAAAAGCACACGCCGTGCCCGAGCCCAGCCCGAGCCCGTGAAAAAACAGTTCTACCCGGCCCGGCCCGGCCCACGGGCCCGGGCTTTCGGGTAAGCCCGAGCCCGTGCAGTGCTCTAGCACACACACACGCGAGAGGGGAGGGGGGGGGGGGGTCCCATGTCTTTGATATACATACATAGAGGGTGCTTAAACTACCGATATTTATTATCGATCACGTCACGTAGAGGAAAGCAGACGCTTCGGGGGGGGGGGGGGGGGGGTTCATCGGGCCGATAACCCCCCCCCCCCCCGAAAAAAATTTCTGGCTACGCCCCTGCTTCCCACATGCGTATACTGTCCTCCAGCAGCTTCACGACGAACCTACAGCATGTCATCTTGGTGTGACGTGCACTTATGATCGCGTGCGGCGTCGTTTCTTTTTGTCCTAGGCTTTATCGCTCCGTACAGAAGTATGTTGGCCGCTGCGACCTGTGCCAGCGACGAAAGAGACCACTGACGCTTCCCGCCGGCCTTCTTCAGCCTATCGATGTACCATTAGAACCGTGCTTCCGCGTCGGCCTCGATTTACTCGGACCTTTCCCTACATCAGCATCAGGGAACAAATGGTTCGCTGTCGCGACGACGCGCGTTACGCTATTGCGCGCGCACTTCCAACCAGCTGTGCTACCGATATTGCCGACTTTCTTCTCCACGATGTTATTTTGCATCACGGAGCGCCTCGTCAACTGCTCACCGATCGCGGCCCTTACTTCTTGTCCCGTGTCATCGATGACCTTCTACGCTCATGTTCCACAATCTAAAACACAAAGTCACCACCGCCTATCATCCTCAGACAAACGGCCTCACCGAACGCCTGAATCGCACCATTACCGACATGCTCTCCATGTACGTTTCCGCCGACCACCGTGACTGGGATGCTACATTACCCTTTGTTACATCTGCATATAATTCGTCACGCCACGATACGGCAGGCTGTTCACCGTTTTATCTTCTTTTTGGTCGGGAACCGACACTACTCACGGGTACTTTACTACCAGCCGCTCCACAAAAACCATACAGTACGCACAAGATGCCATCGCAAGGGCGCACGCTGCGCGTCATATCGCGCGCGACCGCCTTCAGATGTCACAGGTGGCACAGAAGAACCGTTACGATTGCCGTCACAAGGATGTATATTACGCTCCTGGATCCTTAGTGCTCCTCTGGTCGCCAACTCGGCGCGTTGGTCTCTCAGCGAAGCTTCTATATACCATGCTACCACGGTTCGTATCGCGTTCTGCGCCAAGTTACCGACGTGACTTATGAGATTGCACCGGCAAAGCCAATGTTATCATCTGCGCCAGTCCAGACTGACATAGCGTAGAGAAAGAAGTTGAATTCCTTTCTCTATGGACGTAGTTCATGTTGCCCGGCTACAGCCGTATAACCCGTCCGGTCATAGGCGCCGACTACGGGGGGGGGGGGGGGGGGGGGGGGGGGGGGGGGGGGGGAGGCTCACAATTATTTTTAACGATATGGATAGCCTATGTCTAGAGAATCAATATGTTGCTGTATGTTCAAATCGCTACAGATTGCCTTGCACACTTTTTGACACTGAAAAAGACCTGCAGACTTCAGTGACCCCTTCGGCAGAGTCTTTTATCAACGGTATGTGAAATACACGTGAATGATATGTGTCTCAGCACATGCTCCTCTTTCCGGTAGGTAATGCTAGCGACTCATGAAAAAAAAAAAAACTTACAGTAATTTACAACATATATTGAGGATAGA
Source organism: Dermacentor silvarum (assembly GCF_013339745.2). NCBI lineage: Eukaryota > Metazoa > Arthropoda > Arachnida > Ixodida > Ixodidae > Dermacentor > Dermacentor silvarum. The sequence continues at coordinate 67,513,155 of NC_051154.1, read as the reverse complement.
AACATCGCAACGTGCATGCAGAGGCCATAAATATATATAATTAACTTAGTAACCGAAGTGAGGCCAAGCCGGATTCGCTCGAAATCAGAATCAATAGCAGTCATGCGCAGCAGAGCTTCTACTAGGACTCAGAAAAAAAAAAAAAAAAAAGAGGCTGCAGTTTTGCCGGAAAGGCGAAGCAGTATTAATGATTGCGAAGCATAAGACAATTGCATGAAAAAGATTCCTCCCGTATAAATCCATGTAAGAGCCGCACCACCAACTTGAAAGCAAATATATGTATTCTTTTAATCCAACCGAGAAGCAATCGTGTTCAGCGCGATTCCGATCGCGCTCCACTGTGAATTTTCCCGCGCAGCGTACTTTCGCGCGTCGCCACTATAACAAAAAAGTCGATTATAACTTAAAGAGAAAGGAGAGGCGCCCCGCCCTGACCACTGAAGCGCAGCAGCCGATTTCCACTGCGACTAAATAAATAGTCCCGCTGACGCGACTCTGCTCCAGCTCGAAGCGCGGGCTGCCAGTCCTCTGTCGGCGGGGTCACCGGCCGCCCGGCTCATGACGTCAGTCTAGAGTGCACGCCCATTGGTGGATGCTCGTGTGCATCCGCCTTTGAGAGGCAAATGCCGCTGCCTTCTAAAGTTGTACACGACTATAGATGGAGGAGGAGGCGATCGCGGAGGTTTACGGCGGATTTCATACACGTAGTTGAAAAAATTGGATAAAATGGCCCTGTCTCTTGTAAGGCTCGTCAAAATTGTGGCAAAAAGTGCTGCCCTCACACGAGTCTGTACGTTGTTTAGATCGCCTATACGAATTGTAGTAACATTTACTCGCTAATTAAAATAACAAACATCGTGCAATGCACGGACCATGTATATAATAAACCTGTAAATATCCCGCTGGATGACCACGAGCAGTCGCTATCACAACGCTGGCATTATGATGAACGCCGGCAACGTGGGCGAACGGTTCGTACAGCCATGCGATTCACCGCGACTCCGAGAATTAGATTCATCATCATCATCTGCATATTTTTATGTCCACTACAGGACGGCTTCTGTCAGCGATCTCCAATTACCCCTTTCTCTTGACTTAGGCTATGCGATCTGCAACACTTGGGGCGCGGAAAAACAGCCTAAGAAGGAAGACAGCGCGCATGAAGTTAGCAGCCATACCTGCTCGCCCTTGATCATTGCACCCCCCAATGATTACCAACAATTGGATATGGCACGGGGGCTGCGTAAGCGTCAACCGCACACAGTAATTTGCAGCTGCAGCAGGGCTAGATGAGAAGACGCGTGCTTTCCTCCCCATGCGTGCATTTGATCACGTGACCTCCAACTAAACCGAATATTGAGCGCGTTGGAAGATAATGTCCATCAAGCCGTAACCCTTTTCGGCTCAGTGTTACGGGCTTTTTCTTGGTCGCTTACTCATATGACTTTTGGAATTTATACGGAATATCATGGCGACAACGACAGCGAAAATTTGCCTGGGATGTCGATAAAATTGCTGTCGCAATAATAGGAGAAATAGAAAACAGGCGTCGAGCTCGCTTCTACCGCGGCTGCGGACATTGCAATGTGCACCGGCTACAAACACAGCATGAGCACCAACGACAAAACCAATAGTGGGCACCTCGCTTATCGGTACTTCGCCAGAACCCGTCTGACACTGAAAAGGAAGCGTATTTTCCACCGTATAAGCACCAGCGGAAACATAACACTAGGCGCGCGGGGAGACAGCGCACGCAAAGGGACTAGTTATCTCGGATGGTCCAAGCAAGAACTCGGTGCAGATTAACTCCAAAATGAAGCGCGTGACCCACATATGTATGGCAGAGGCAGGAAAAGTAGAAGTTGAGGACCCGTGTGTTCCAGCCGCTAGGCGAAAGAAGACTCCACGCCGCTATCAAGAAGGTTACTCAGCTCACGTGTTTCCATGAGCGAGTGACATGTACCGCCGGAGGTTCTATGAAGTACTTGACACAGTGCTGTCTTCGTTAAACAACATGTATCCACCTGATATGTGGTAGTATAAGTCTATATACATTGAGCAGCTTGCCATAGGGAAGGAAGACGAAGCATATATAACGTAGTTCTACGGTGACGACCTTGAACCAGGACGCCTGATTTTGCACAGAGATATGCTGATTCACATTTTAAGCCAGCAAATGTCGACATCATTGCACACATTTGTAGACGTCGTGCACATGTTTACGGGGGGCAAGAGCGAACACCTGCGAAACTTTTTGTCGGAAATGGCCAAGCTAAAAATATTGCGTTGGCCATACCGGTTTTGTCGACCACATCCGACAGGTCCTTTTCTTGCCTTCGGCAACTGAAAATGTACTTGCGGTCGACGACTGGACAAGCCCGATTGAACCATCTGGCAAACTTTTCACGCCCACAAAGAACTCTCCCGCAAAATCAATTTGATTAAGATTGCCGACGACTTCATTTCCAGATCAAGTGCCCGAACGAACACTTTTTCAATGATGGTGAAATCATCGCATCAGACAACGAACTGATGTCTTTAATAGGAGAGAGAAAGGCACCAACTTACAAGTCAAAGGAAACCACCTGGCTTAGAAAACAACGCAAAAAGTTATACAAAGGAACGAAAATGGGGTCCATAACAGCGCAAGCAGAGTGAGGGCATTTGGGTAAGAAAAGACGCGTGGTTTCGCTATTTGTAAAACTAGTCTATCTGTGTATTTTCCTTATTAATTTTTATTTGTCGTATGCTGCATTTGCCTCTGAATAACACAATCCACGTTGTTCATATATTTGCTATCGAGACAATTCGTGCTTTTGAGATATCGCTGTCTTATTTATTTATTTGTTAATATATGTTTATTTATTTGGGCACCTAATAATTTGTACTCTATAATCCTTTGTTCTGCCTCCGGAAAATAAACGAAACCAGTGGCATAAGGCATGCTTTGACATGTAATGAAGCTATGGCGTTATGGAATCACATTATACTTATGCTAATAATTCTAGTCATAAGTTGTGTTCAGAAATTGTTATATATCGTTTAATGTTTATATATGTTATGTCTTATCTTCGCAATAACTGACCTTTCGTCAGGAAAATATTTCTTGATTGTATCTTTTGTATTAAATCTTTTACAAGGCGTTACATTGCTTTTTCATAGTTGTGCACTTGTGCTACTTAATACGCACAAAACACATGTATCTCCCTAACGCGTTTAACTGAATCCGCTTGTCGCATGGCTCAACCAAGAGACGCCAGCCTCTTGGCGTTGCGAGGGGACCCAGGCTGCAGTAGCGCACCCAGGATCTCTGCCAGGGGGGGGGGGGGGTTGACAGTTTGCCAATACCATCTATACAGCACTAATTTCGATTTATTTACAGGAAATTGTCAAAAAATGCGCTTTTTGCGAGTGTGCAGACGATTGCGCGTCTTACATCTTAGTTGCAGCACTCAAATGCGTAAGGAAAGAAAAGGGGTTAAACAAAAGGGGGGGGTTAAGTCGGCCTCAGGGGGGGGGGGGGGGGGTTACAACCCCCGAATCCCCCCCCGTCGGTGCGCCACTGCCAGGCTGTAAAACTGAATCGCCTCCTACTCTGAGGTCTTGCAAATACTCATATAAGCTTGTCACTTCAGTGAACAATCTTTTGAGGTCACACGAAGTTTCCAGTGTAACTGTTATTAAAGGTAATATATATACAGGGTGTTTCAGCGAACACTTTCAAAATTTATTTAAGGTTGCGTGTGGCAGATAGCCCAATTCTAGTTAATGAGCTGATCTACTCGAAGAGGCGGACATTACTTGCACAAGAACTCGAAATGCATAATCAACTAATCATCAAAACTCACTAATTAAGTTTTTAACTAATTACCTGATGGCACATATTGCAATTTACAAATTGTAGCCGTGGAGTTCGCAAGGCGGATTGGATTCACTTGGAATTATTTCTCAGGATGACACCAGTTTCGAGATAATAATTCCCGAATTTTGCGGAGAAATGCATTGGCGTTCCAGTTAATTTTGTGCTTCAATGCATAAAGCGACGTTTTGTTAAGCAACTAACTGGAACGCCAATGCATTTCTCCGCGAAGTTCGGAAATTAATATCTCAAAACTGGTGTCATCCCGAGAATTCGTTCCAAGTGGATCCGTCTTGCGAACTCCACGGCTACAATTCGTAAATTGCAATATGGGCCATCAGGTAAACAGTTAAAAACTTAATTAGTGAATTTTTGGTAATCATTAGATTATGCATTTCAACTTCTTGTGCAAGTAATGTCCGCCTCTCCGAGTAGACCAGCTCATTAACTAGAATTGTGCTATCTGCCACAGGCAACATGTAAGAATTTTTGAAAGTGTTCGCTGAAACACCCTGTATATATATGCATACATGGGTGACGTTCGGAAAGCTGGTCAGGCCTCCCCCCCCCCCCCCCCCCCCCCCCCCCCAAATGAAAACTTTCCGCCTATCCGTCCGGTGATGCTGCACTCTGACCTGCCCAGATGGTGCGCGTGTTTTCGCCCGGGGGGTAATGCCGCGAGACAGAAGAAGATTGGCACCGAAACAAAGGTCAGCATTAGCCACGAAACACAAAACGGCTTGAAAACTTCTCGGAACGGCTACAAACGGCTATAGACGTTTTGGTCTACGCGAAGACGTTAAACAGATGTTCTTGGAAACATTATGTAGCAGGAAGTACGGTTAATCAAATATGCTATTGTGTTTCAGCTGTGGTAACAGCCCACCTCTGGCGTCACCGGAATACTTTGGTGAACGTCTTGAGATCGTATAGCTCAAGAACTTTTTTAGATATTTTTGTCGGAAAATGTGCGAAATGCTTGGGCGTGCGCGTGAAAGTGAAAAAAGATTTAAAATGCGCGTGCCGACGCGCAGCGTTACATTCCGTGCGACTTTAACAAGCCATATGCAATCCGTTAACGTCGCAATATATAGCCTTTCGCTGCTTTCCCGCTTTGGGTGAACAAGCACAAAAAGCCTGCGGGGTTATTTGATTCCTTTCCGATTTTTTCACTCGATGAGTCTGTCACGACAGTAAAAGTTTAGAAAAAATGTCACAGTTTCGCCCTAAGTGCGAAGCAATGAATGCGATAGCAACACAGCAATGTCATACGAAGTAAGGTGAGCGGCTTTGGTAGCAATATGAATTGTAGTAAACATGAGCTGATTAAGTAAGCAGGTGTGCTACGGCGTAAGTAGACCGACATGAAGAGACACTCGATGACCACGAGAAGGCGCATGTGAAACGGTGGTGCTGATGAGAAGCGCTTCCCGTGGGCAGCGCGTTCGAAGGGACACACCTGTAGCGCTGCACTGCCGATCCGGGCAGCATTGCATGTGTAGAGTGCGTTGGAAAATGTGGCCCGACTATTACTAACTGAATGAACAAGCGTGGTGTGAGCGCGCTGTTATGGTTGACGTACGACAGCCCGTTTAAAAGGATTAACGGAGGAGGTCTCCCCATCGTGCTTGGATGTCGCGTGCGGGACGCAGTAGTGGCCGATCCTTTTGTGCGCAGGTGCGGGGAGGCGATTAGGCCCGCCTTCTACGAAACGTTCTTCCGGAGCATCTGGAACACAGTAGTGTCTGATCCTTTTGTGTACAGGTGGGGGGACTGGGAGGCCTGAGTGGCTGATCCTTTTGTGTACATGTGCGTGGGGGGGGGGGGGGGGGGCGAATAGGCCCGCCTTCCACGAATAACGTCTTCAGGAGCCTCGGGTTGCCGCCAGCGGAGGCAAGCCCGGGGAAACGTCGCCTAGGCGAGAGGGAGCTGCTGCCGCATCCCCCCCCCCCCCCCAAATGGACTTGCCTGTCACGTGACTGGAGCGAAACCCCGCCTCATTGTTAGAGGGCCCATTTAAGCGGCCCCGCCATGTATTTTCATTCATTCTCTTCTTTGCAATCCTTCAACATGAAATAAACCGTGCAAGTTTCGCACTTAAAATCGTCTCGCCCTGCCTGGTCGCCATGATCTACCGGCCGCCTGCAGCCTGCCGGCAGCGCTACGCTACCTAGAAGTGATGCCGGTCGAGGTTGTAGTAACCGGCGCCCCAACAACTGGCGGATCGCGGTAGGATGGAACCGGACATCAACGCGAGTCCCAACAGCGCACAAACAAACACGAATAGATCACACTGAATGACTGCAGACAACGACTGTCAAAACGGTGGCAGCAAGCGCATACGCCGCAGCGGCGAAGGTACGTGCGGTCTGTCGCTTCAACGGAAACTGAGCGGCGAATGCACGGCGCATAAAGGTCAGAGCCGTGTGGAGATAAGAGACGGTGCGAGCGAGCGCGGTTGTTAGCAGAGTACGTAGAAGTGCCCCCCCCCCCCCCTTCCGCTCCCTCCGGCGCTGGCTTCCCGCTTCCTTGCTTGCGCGTGGGAGATTAAGTGCGTTCGCTCTCCGTGATAGCGCGCGTCCCCGCACGCTTCCGCTCGGGCATCCGGAGCGCGGCGAAGATTTTATCTATAGGGAACCTCACGGCGACGGCAGAAATCCGGTTGAAGTGTCCATATAATTGCTATCGCAATAAAAAGAAAACGGCCGGGAGCACACGTGCGCGCCCGTTCAGCGTCCTTATCAGAGCCGTGCCTTCCTTTCCCTTTGCGTGAACAAGCAGTGAAGAAGCCGGAATTGCGATACCAGCTATCGTCACCAACATATCTGGCCGCGCGCAGTCGCAAACGTGCGCTCCGTTTGAGCGAACTGCTATCTGCTCTTGGACCGCACTGAAGTTTCCGCGCGCGATGCGGAAACCGGGGCCGTGCTCATGCTCGCAAGCGCTCGCTCGCCGCGCTCATGCTTCTCTTCCCAAGTCTTTTGCTCACGTTCAAGCCTTGACCAGCGCCTGCAGATATGGTGCAGTCCCTTACGGTACGTATACGTTTACCTGCTACAACTTGCATGCCACTTTTGTTTTGGCGGGCCCGTGCTGGCGCGAAGTTTAGACTCGAATATATTTGCATGCACGGTATGTAGCAGAACGTTCTTTTGTGATCTGGGAGGTAAAGCTGGAGTTTCACATAATTGGTTGAATGATTACAGAAATTATAGCTGCGTGTGGCCTTTAAGCGCGTCCTGCAGGACCCAAATAAAGTTTGTCCAGTCCAGTGTGGCCTTTAAGATGGCAGCAGCGTGCTGCATTGCGTAGTATACCGGGGCTTTGCTCTCTTGGCTTCTCCTCTGTGTAGCTTCCAGCACACTAGCAGGCAGGAAAATAGTCTTGCATTGGTGTGGTAACTTCACTTATAGTTGGAGGATTGGAAAACTTTTTGCGGCATGAGATTCGTGAGACGACGTCCTTTAATATAGTGAGGGCATTCTATGATTAGTTAAATGTTTAGGGTCCCTTTAGGAAGACAAGTGTTTTAGTGACATGTGGTACAATACCGCAGTGATATTGTAAGACACTCGGAAGGAGCAGTTGCCTGCCTTGGTTGTCAGGCTAAGCCCACCTGTTGCTACAAACCACCAACACCACTACTTAAATAAAAGTAGCATACTCTTGCAAGAGATTTGTTTGCAAACCATCTAACTGCTAATGACCTACTGCAAGTCGTTTGTGGATCAAACCATTTGCCAGTTTAATTTCACTCTACAGTAGCTTTTTCATATCATATCTGCAACATAATTCTGAATGTCATCGTACAGCATAAGATTTTGAGAGAAAGAATTGCTTAAATTTATAAAGTAAATGTGACCGAGGTGAAACAACGGCACATATGTTGCTATTTGAAATACCGAATCGCACATCTTTATTGTAAATCAAGTGTGGCTTACTCACTTTTTTCTTCACTGTTGTATTACAGAGCAAACATCTGTAGGCAGCCAGCGGTACCCAAGAGGGAAGGGACGTGAAAATTGCTGTGGTTACTGCAGCTACGTCTTATTTTCTGTGGTCACCTTTTCTACTGTATTAAAAAAGTTTGTCAAATAATTCTGCATGTCCTTTAATTTATTAGTAAATAAAGCCGCTTTCTCACAAGGTCAGGTAATTTTTTCTGGATGTTGTTATGCTCATTTGCTTTGGATGTGTATTGCACATTTGATATATGTTAAACAATTTTATGCAAGTTATTATAAATAATATAATGTGACGCTTCAATTTAATTTTCAGTTCTGTATAGTAACATGTCTACTATGAAGCTAGCATACGGATGCATGGCATGCTGAAGAAGTGGCCACTAATTTTGCTTACCACGTCGATCACTGTAGAGTGACATGATCTTACATGATCGGCCAGCATGAAGCCGACGTCTCTGGCCAGCCAAAACTTTCGCGCTCGGCATTATGCAGCCCTACGCATCCAGGCCAGCACCCGTGGCTGAGCCATGGAGCGCCGACGAGGTCGGCAACATAGGCCGGCATTTTTGGGCTCAAGCTCTTCATGCCGACATCATCGGCTCCCAACGATCTGCCGAGCAGCGCCTTATGGTCGGCACTTGGCCAATTTTACTTGGTTTATGTCACCATGCAGATGGACGTAAAGTGTTTACATTGAAGGAGAGAAGTGTTCTACTGCAGCACTGCATGTTGTTTGAACTGTCGAAATAAGACTATCCAAATAATGAATCGTGACAAAAAATATTTCCATATGCTACTCCGACCCTCCAACGTCGTCACTGTGAACTGATGTTTGGGTAGGGTGGAAAGAAGACGGGAGAGAGGCGCATGAGGCTGGTGATGCCTAGGGACCTTAGCAATGCAGCGAAGGCGTGCACAGCACACAGGCAGGTGTGGCGAAGGCGCGCGCGCCGGCAAGTGGGTGCGGCGCCTCGCATTTTCGTTTATTGTGTAATCATTCTTCGGCAAGTACCCCAGAAAAATCTGTCCATCACTCGAATAGTGTAATGCCTTGTATCTGCACATAAATGCATAATTTGCGAAGATATTCAATTTTTAGAGTAAATGTAGATGATTAATAGCTTTATAAGCGATAAGGAACAATTGTAACAAACAAACAAAAAATGATCAGAGAATACCATTATGATCAGATTTATGCATACCCATAGGGATACATAGGGCTCCTTAGAAAATGCATGGGGAAGCCAAATGGAATTTTGGGGTGGGCCAACTGAAACTTGGGGGTATGCATGCTTACGCATACTAAGACAATTCCAGTGGAGCTCTTGCATACTTGATTTCTACGTGCCTTTTTTTGTCGGCGCAGACATCCAGTAGCCAGATTTTTTTGTTATAGCCAATAATGCAGCATGGGAACATTGTAGTAAAGTGATTATAGAACACACACTAAAGTCCACAGTGCCGCAGCTGCTCATTGTTACATCCGAGTATTCTAAAACCAGCAATGCTATAAGTGAGTTTGACAGTACGTCTAATTAAAATGTTTCAATGTTTCTCGCCTTTGCATTTTTCGTACAACCCGGTTATAACAATGGAATTTTCTTGGCACTTGAGTATTGTTATAAGTTGGTTCGACTGTATATTTAAATGCATGTAGTGTTGTTCGCTAATGGATGTCTGGTCAACTGAGGAGCATAAGTGAGAGACAACTGTAACAATAAAAGAGAGAGAGAACGGCACGCATCTCCAGATGCCCATGAAACATGGTATGAATGGTCACATAAATACAAGTTGATTTGCCTAAATCGAGACAAATTCACTGCCTAAAATGAGCTGAAGTGACAGTGCTGCCCTTGCACTACAGCAGCAGCTCATCTACAGCAGAATCATCCGGAACAATACTCACTTCCATTGTTTCCTGTTCCTGAAATCCATGATGGTCGAAAAAAGAAGTCGCAGCTGCGTCGAAGGGTGAAGTTAATGATGATGACCACTCATAAGAACAGAGTTCCCTCGATGACGACAAGCACTTGTGGTCACAATTAATGCTGGTGTGACGAAGCATACCGGCAGCAGTGTGCACGCGCACTTGTTCCAAAGTGAATGTTCCATGCTGCTGCTCATTTGCCATTTCACCGTGACACACCACCGAAATTAAGGAGATTACCTGACTTCTAACATCGCATTAATGTAGGAAGGAAAGCTTTTCTCCATATTTGCATCCGCAGCATATTCCGTGACCTCCAATGCACAGGCGCAGCATGCAGGCAACACCAACCGAGGTGCAGACCACACATGCGCTGTCACACTGCATGGCCACAGTGCAGCGATGACGTGAGCACTCCTCGAGTGTTTGTATAGATAGCAATAAAGAGTGCACCACTCGGCTTGGAATGACCGTTTGGTGTGCATCAGGGGTGTAGCCAAGGGGGGGGGGTTCAAATCCCCCCCCCCCCCACTTACCCACCCTTTGTTCTCGTCGCTTCGCGCTGACATAATTCATGAAACCGGTGCTACTATCACAATTTCATTCCTGGGCGCTTCCGTTTGGGTTGGTAATTTACAGCGAATCATGTCTGCATATGGAAAAAAACTGTCACGGTGTTTGTCAAGGCTTTGACACTCTGTGAAGTTTTGGGCGAGAATGTGGCGGCCGCATTCTCAAGCAACAAATGCGCTACAAATGAAGCAACAAATGCAGCAGCCGCATTTTAGATGATGGCGAAAATGCTCGAGGCCCGTTTACTTAGATTTAGGTGCACGTTAAAGACTCCAGGTGGTCGAAATCTCCGGTATACATTTCCGCCGCTTCCCTTCAGGTGCCGGTTAGGCCGCGCTCACGCAGGATCTGAGCGAGAAACGTCTCTTGTTTGCGATTGCGCCCCTACGGAAGGCTGGTAATCACTGTTGTGTTGTTGAATCCCAAACCAGCAATTACGGAAGACTGGTAGTTGCTGTTTTGTTGTGGAATCCCAAACCAGCAATGCACACACGAAGGGGTTGATGACAGTAGTGAAATTCCACCGACTCGCAACAGAATGCACGAAACAGACAGCCGACAAGCATGAATTACTGCTGTGCGCAGTACAGCGTAAGTAAACTCTTGTTGCAGGCGCTGACAGTTCTTGTCGGAGTTCACGCGTCCTGAGAAATTGATTATGTGCACTATGCACTGAACAAGACCGGAGTTCATTCCTGCATCACTAGTACACCAATCAATCGAGATTCTGTGAGGTACAAGGCCGCTTCCTGTTTGCACCGGCGTAAGTGAAGCAGAAATGAGTTGCACGCACTACTTAAAATGCGTACACATGCCATATCTATGCTGTGTGGTGAAAATATTCTTCACAATTCTGAATCTGTTGACGTAAAGGCAAATGATGGCTGCACGCTCGCACACAGCGGAAGACACAGCGGCCCATGCACTTGCCGCAGGAAATGCAACCCTCTCGTATGAGGGAGCAGGGCGACGAAAGCTTCGAAAAAAAAAAAAAAAGCCTTAAGCGTTTTTGCGCGTATTTAAGTTTTCTAGCGCAAAGACGCAGCGAACAAGCTATTGCTATGGGAGTCGGTATAGCCTGGTCACTCGTGCATTTTCACGCATATAGCCATCCTTGACTTGTGAAACGCACTTCGCCCCGACGAGGACGACGCCATCTATGCTTAACTGACATTAACAATTAATGATGTCTTCTCCGATCGCACGGGTCATCTCAATGATGCGTTTTCGAAGACTGGTCCATTCAGTGGCGCGATGAGAGACCGTTGCTCCAAACGCCCACTGTACCTGTCGTACTTACTGTATTTACTGAGCTTGCTTTACTTTTTACTTAATTTCTTCGCAAGCACACGCAAGGGGGGGGGGGGGGGGCGGTCCCATGTCTTTGATATACATGTATAGAGTCTGCTTAAACTACCGATATTTATTATCGATCACGTGACATAGAGGCCCCCCCCCCCCCCCCCCCTGATCGGGCCGGTGAACCCCCCCCGAAAAAAATTTCTGGCTATGCCCCTGGTGTGCATATTACTTACCAAGGTGGATCAGCGGTTTTGGTCACCTGCTGCAGAGCACAAAGCCGTGGGTTAGATCCTTGACCACATTACAATGGGGGCCGAATGCAAAAGTGACCTCGTGGAGAGAGCTTTCAGTGCATGTCAAAGGGGCCCTGAATCGCTCCTCGGGCTTGATGCGAAAACACATTCTGCAGACAGAAAGCACACGCTGCTGCAAACATCTCAGCCAAATTTTGCAGTCACGTGCGGCATGTGAAGTTCACAGAGAGCGAAGTTTTTCATTTCTCTCAAACACAAAGGCCTTCTCCTTACCCAATTCGAAGCTGCAGGCAACTGGCATATGTCGTCATATGCAAGATTCCCATAGACAAATCCTATTGGCCGATAGCTGCCAGGGCAGGCCACAGGCTCATGTTACTCATGCATCCAGTGAAGGTATGCGCCTGGGAGGTGCTATTCCTATGGAGCAGCAGTGTCTGGCCCACCCCTTCCATGTCGAGAGCAAAGGTTGCCAACATTATGGCTCTCCTATCACCACCTTGCTGCTGTTCTCACACAACACAAGTCACCGAATTTCTGTTAAATGTAGCAAATGCGACCTCCATTTCCCGGAGTACAGGGACCCCACGCAATGTTAATTAAGAGTCCGGCAGCTCCAGTACAAAGTGCACAACCTGGCAACCAATGTGAGAACCATCAGTGAGCTGTTATGCGTGTTACCAATGTACGCACACGATCGAAAACCGTCTGCAATGCTTTGGGTCATTAAAGTACATGCCGGCAGAAACCTGCACTTGAATTGGTTGCTTTTTACATATGCATGTATGGGTAGATCACAACGATTGTTTCAAGTTAGCCTGAAATTCAAATTAAAGGTTTCGAATATATTACTCATACCTCAACAGTGTCGAGTCAAACTCCTGCCATAACTACCCCAAGGTGAATGCCACAGACACCGCAATAGATTTCAAACACAGTGCTGCTCCAGTGACAAACCTTCTTTATTAGTTCACTTACAAAGTAAATTAGGCATCAAATAGTTATTCTTGCATCTTGAGTCCCAGGATCATGAGAGGTTCAAACTTTGAAGATCCAGAGCAGCGTCATACTGAGAATCTGAAGTTAAGTCTTGAACTGATTTTAAAAATTCCAGTGCCTTGACTCTTTCTTCCACTTCCTTTTTCAATGAAGAAATCCTAAACATAATAGACAGAGAAAAAAAAAGGAAACGTCACAGGAGGCTTCTAAGAGCAATGTCGACTTTAGTTAGCGATAGGTTGGATACTTTTACTATGCAGGGCAGTCTACCCTCCAGTCATAACCAAAAGAGTATACAGCTGGGCAGGAATGCACAGGCAACTGTGGACTGCACAGCAGATGCGACACAAATATGACAGGAACAAACCTCTCTTCCCATTTGTTTTCTTCCCTTATTTGTGTCCTGCCATGTTGTGAAGTTTTTATCAATGTAGTCTCCACCTTTGCTTTTTTTTTACTCGAAGCACTAAGCAGAGTGCATTTCGACCAAAACTACTACCTTAGCCACACCTTGTGCTTTATGAATAGCATTATGCACTACTCTCAGAGCTGTCAAATGTTCTTGGGTGTGTTGATAGCAGTTTGGCAAGAATATCTGGGAGTTTCTCCTTTAATTTTTCTTTGCATTGTGTATTGGGGGTCAAGGGGTGCTAGTTATCGAAGGAACAGAAAGGCAATGTTTGTTTTTCAAAAAAGACACCTTTCATAGCAAAATAAATACTATGAGAAATGTAATCTCAAACAGACGGACCAAAGTAAGGCAAGAAAGTCCCGTCTATTGTGCTTCATCTTAGTCAAATGTACATCACCAAACTGGCCCACAGGTCCATGCTTTTAAAGTCCTCTCATAGAGTGCTCGCTGCTTTCACTAAAGCCTCATTTTCAAGAGAAATAATTATACAGGGTGTTCTATTTTAAGTTTTACGGAATTTTTAGAAATCGCCTGTGGCAGGCAGCATAATTCTTATCATTGAGCGGGGTTATTCGATGAGGCAGACATTAGTAGCACGAGAAATCGAAACACATAATCAACTAATGAACAAAAATTCACTAATTAACATCTTAGTTAATTACTTAATGACACATATTGCAATTTACTAATTGTAGCCAGTGAGCTTGTCAGGAGTATCCATGAATTTCCAGAATGACACCAGTTTGGAGATACGCACCATCAAACTCTCCGTAAAAATGCACTGTTGTTCCACTTCGTTTTTTACCAAAATGCTGTTTTATACATTAAAGTACAAAAGTAACTGGAACGCTCGTGTATTTCATCCCACAATTTGGGAACTAATATCTCGAAACTAGTGTCATCCTGGATTCAAGTGGATGGGTCTTGAAAACTCACTGGCTACAATTCGTAAATTATATATATAGTATATATATATATATATATATATATATATATATATATGTGTGTGTGTCGTAAAGTAATTAACTAAGAATTCCATAAGTAAATGTTTGTTAATTGAATGTGTGTTTCGATTTCTCGTGCTACTAATGTTCGCCTCTTCGAATAACCCAGTTCAACAATAAGAATTATGCTACCTGCCACAGGCAATCTTCAAAAATTCCATAAAACTTAAAAATGAACACCCTGTATATTCTAAGGTCCCAGAAATAATAAGCGAGAGAATATGCATAAACAGCACTGGTCTGACAATAAATCACAAATATGCGATAACTCGCAATACTCAGATTTCATGCATTTACCCCTCTATATGTCTAAATAGCAAATCTCATAACTTGGAAGTCGTAAAACCACGGGAAATTCTTTCAATAGCCAGACTTTCAAGATAAGCTAAATTTTGGCATTCTGTATAACGATTCTTTTCATTTTCCCATTCTTTATGCACTTTGTCTCAGGCCCAAGACGTTTTAGGGATCCTGTGATCGGATCCCACCTGGAGGACGCTTGTCAGAAAGGTCTCTTATCTGGACTGCAGGAAGCTATTAAAGAAGCGGCGCAGACCGATATGTGCACGCTCGTGTGCTCATCGAGGTACTTGCAATTCGACCTGGAGTTGGAGCAACTTCGTGCTATTCGTCGTCGCGCCGAACAAAGATATCGACGCACAAAGTCCATTCACGATCTAAGGACAGCCCGGCGCACTCAAAAGAAGATACAACGCCGCATAGATAAACTGGAATCGGAGCGGTGGACAAAGTATTGTGAGTCCCTTGACCCCCGCAAGCCACTGTCTCAAATATGGAGAACTGTGAGAGGCCTACGTTCTGTTCCGGAACAACGCTTTCCATTCAAGGCACTAGCACTTTTCCAATGCCGACAAGACCTCGACATAGCGGAAGATTTCTGTGCCATGATTACAGGCCAGTCAGCGGGATCAAGTTCCCTTACCTTTGACTATGTTCCGGACACACGGGACTCACGCATGGATCTGCCGTTCACCATTCAAGAGCTCGACACGGCACTTGCCCTATGTAATCGGTCGTCGTCACCTGGACCAGATGGTATTTCTTACCGTACCTTGTGCCACCTCGGTGAACTAGCACGAAGTGCCTTGCTGAACATCTTCAATGAGTCCTGGGAGAATGGAAACGTTCCTCAAGAATGGAAGACCAGCCGCCTGGTACCACTCCTCAAACCTGGCAAGTCTCCTCTAGAGATTACTTCCTACCGCCCAATCGCGCTGGCTAGTTGCATTGGGAAGGTGATGGAACGAATGATCCTCGTCAGACTTGAATGGTACCTGGAACGCTATGAAGTTTATCCAGACGCAATGGCTGGCTTTCAACGTCACCGATGTTCCACTGACAACGTCATCGATTTGGTGAATTACGTTCAACATCAAAAGACGTGTAAGCGATTATCTGTCGCCATGTTCCTCGTCATCGAAGGAGCATATGACAATGTTCTTCATGAGGCTATATTAGAGGCTCTGCAAATGGTTGGCCTCCGCGGTCGGCTTTATCGCTGGACACGCAGTTATTTACATATGCGGTCTCTATTTGTGAATACTGAAGACGGCCCAACTTCTCAACACTATACACACCGTGGAGTACCACAGGGTGGTGTGTTGAGCCCAACACTCTTCAACCTTGTGCTCATTGCCCTCGTAGAATGCCTACCAAATACGGTGAAGTTGTCAATATATGCGGATGACATATGTGTCTAGGCATCTGGCATGACGCGTCCTCAAGCACGTGCAAGGCTCCAAAAATCTGCGGCGTTGATAACGACATACCTTAATGAACAAGGTCTCAAGATTTCCCCAGAAAAATGCGCATTGGTCGCATTTAGCCGGAAACGAATGACACCATACACCATATCCATCAATGGACAAAATATCTCTTACGTCAGAACGCACAGGTTCTTAGGGGTAATCATTGATCGTGACCTGTGTTGGAGTCCCCATGTCACCTACCTAAAGAAGCGCCTGACAGCCATCTCTCATCTCTTCAAGTTTTTTGGAGGAAAATCCTGGGGTACTTCAGTACACGCGATGATGCAACTCTACAGGATGCTGTTTCTTGGGTATCTGAGGTACAGCTTGGCAGTGCTGACCAATACCTGTAGAACTAACATCCGTACAATCGAAAGTGCTCAGACACAGGCACTTAGGGCCTGTCTAAGGTTGCCACGATGTACATCAACATCAGAAACCATTGCAATTGCACATGACTACTCAGCCAAGATTCACATTATTATGGAAGCGCTCAGAGCACACATCAGGCACCTTGCTCGCGCTCCTTCCCACTTTCTAGCCTCACTGCCAGAAGACCGACCACGTGCCTCTTTTTGTCAGACGATACCGCCTTATCGTATATACCTTCCATCAGGTTACACAGCTGCAACGAGAGTTTTGTTAGCTCCTTGGTGCTTGGCTCAGCCACAAGTTCGACTGACAGTGCCTGGAATTCGAACGAAAGCCGAACTCTCAATACCAGCTCTCAAGCAACTTTCGCTGATCATGCTCTACGAAAAATACAGTGATCATACCCATCTATACACTGACGGTTCAACCACCATGGACGGTTCTGCAGGG
Source organism: Dermacentor silvarum (assembly GCF_013339745.2). Classification (NCBI taxonomy): domain Eukaryota; kingdom Metazoa; phylum Arthropoda; class Arachnida; order Ixodida; family Ixodidae; genus Dermacentor; species Dermacentor silvarum. The sequence continues at coordinate 67,496,269 of NC_051154.1, read as the reverse complement.
TCAGTGTTTTTTTCCTGCGAAAGTCTCCACCTTGAAAGTCTCCACCTTCAAGACATCACACCAGACGACATCGACAGCCGCGGAGCTTGCTGCTCCTCGTAGCGCACTTCGCATAATTTGTCAAGCTACTTTGGCAAGACAACAGCAGCACCCAGCCGGCAACCAACCAGGAAGGTGCGGTAGGATTCGAAAAGAGAGCTTCAATGCAAACAAACAAACAAACAAACAAACAAACAAACAAACAAACAAACAAACAAACAAACAAACACACACACACACACAAACTTATATATCGGAAACATCCATACAGTTATTCAAGTGGCAATAATTTTTGTGCCATTCTGCACTTTAAAAGCAGCAACTACGCACATTTGGTGAGTATTTTGATTCAGGCTTCTCGTGCGCGAGATGTCTCTGATCGCAGTTTACGAAAGATGACAGCGTAATCGTTCACTTACAGTGAGTCTTGTCTTGCAAGCATCCTCAGCTAGCATAGGTGCCAACCAGTGTTTCGAAAAGAGGCAACACGCGTAGGGCTGAGGAAAGAGCGATTCAAGCTGTCCGCTAGCACAGTTATTGCTGGAGAGTAAATCTGGCGCTGGTTTAGTGTAACCATGAGGGGGCAACATAGCGGCGTAAATAAAGCTGCAACGTATTAGTTAAACAAGTTTCAGTTGAAATTGGAAATGAAATCACATGCTGAGTTGCAGCGATTTGGCCTTTCGGTAGTGAAGTGCACCAAAAGGCTGGGGCGGTAAACAGTAGACATGTGATGCCAAGGGCACAAGGTATAGTTTTGCACGAACAAGGAGGCTTATGGTAATTCGAATCTGGAAACAAATATTCGAACGTCACACGAAAAATAAAAAAGAAGAGAATAAAGCTATAGGGTAGCACTATGTTTACGATAAGTTCATTTATACTTTTCATATTCAAACACACACACACACACACACACACACACACACACACACACACACACACACACACACACACACACACACACACACCACACACACACACACACCACACACACACACACACACACACACACACACACACACACACACACACACACACACACACACACACACACACACACACACACACACACACACACACACACACACACACACATGTAGACCGCTTATAACGTAAGTCACCAGAGTTGTGAATATCTGTACTATAAGCGGTACCGCACTATAACCAAAACAACGATTTTCAAGCCCTGCACGTATGCAAAACAAGTAGACCACGCAGCCGCGCGTATCCGAGAATCGAAGCGTGCGACTGGGAGTTTCACACCCGTTTAAATTTACAAACGTTGAAAGGTTAATTTACAAGTACCTGTGGTCTTCGCATGAAGGAGACAAAGTAATAACTAAAAAGAAATGTCTCAGTTTCGCACGAAAGGCGAAGCATCATTTGCGATAGCAAATTATTAGAGAGCTATAAGGAGTAGCGATAGTAGTTTTATCAGCTGCATAAACTTGACACATTCGCTAACTAACTGAATGAACAAGTGTGGTGTCAACGCGCACAAGCAAACATGAATAGACTCGATGACCGCAGACAACCACTGTCAAAACGCGGGCGTTGGGAAACGTGGCTGCCGCAGCGAGCGAAGGTTCGTGCGGTCTATCGCTTCAACTGAAACTGAGCGGCGTAAGCACAGCACATACAAAGGTCAGAGCCGTGTGGAGATCGCTTTCAAGATACGGTGTGCGCGACAACACCGACAGCCGGCATAGGCATGAATGCATTTGTTAGCAGAGTAGAATCGCCCCCCCCCCCCCTCCCTCCCGTGTTGCCTTCCCGCTTTGCTCCTTCGCGTGGGAGATTGCGTCGCCAGTTCCCCTTGCCCCAGTTGCAAGATACGCATTTGGTACCGCAGCACAGCGTCGCCCCCCCCCCCCCCCCCCCCACTTCCTCCCATACCCCCATGGCCTTTCACACGACGGAAGTCACATTTTATCTCCTCTGTGCATTCGCTTTCCGTGATAGCGCACGTCCCCCGCGCGCTTTCACTCGCGCATACTGCGCGCGGCGACGATTTTATCGCCCTTGGACTCATGCTCCTCCTCCGCATCACCCTCGTTGATCTCCTCTCCCATCGGTTGGCGCACCTCTTTGAGAAGCGTGCTCGCTACCGCCCTTGTCGGCGAGATTTTCCCGCGGAAGCCGCATTATAACCGGTATTTCGTCTCACGCGGCTGTACTGTGAGCGGTATGCGTATACATGGAGTGGTATGGGAAAATTAACGGGAGTCTGAAAAGGCCGTACTATATCCGGTCCTGCACTATAAGCGGTTATGTTATAAGTGGTCTATACTGTATCATCCGAAATACGTCCGCCACAGGATCCCATTTCGGATGTCCGATGGATGTACAAATTTGTTTTTTTTGGATATCCATCGGACGTCTGTTATATTGGAAAGGGATATCCATAGGACGTCCGACGAATATCCATGGATATCCATGGTTGCTTGGGTAACACCACACTCGGTCTACACTGCTAAAGCTATAGTGCAAGGTTCTTGCATAAAAGCTGAAGAAAATAGTTGCAGCACTTCGTGTTTTCTGACAATAGCACAATTACCAATACATCTTCGCTTGCAGTTCACAGAATGGAATTTGAGGCATACATCATAGCTGAAATCAGCGGCAGTGATATCCTCAAACACTCATTATGTCTTCCCTACGTACATACACTCTTCCCTGTGTACGGACGATGACGTGCGCAGCAGAAACATTCTGTTGACTGCAGTGCCATTTTTGTGTCATGATGTGGAGAAAAGGTGAACTACGTTTAGTCGGGACATCTACTCCTCTAGCCACCATACCAGTGGTTTAAAAGGGAAAACACTGCCACTTCATTTTCAATGTTAATTAGATCTTCAAATGAAGTACACTCTACCCTAACTTTTTGGATATACATTGAGTGGGTTCATCTGGATCAGGCACTGGCTCAGAATTAAGGAATAATATATACAGAAATAGAAAATTATTGAAAAATCGCTATGACCACAAAGCTTTTGCGTGCATGTTCTTCGTGTGTGTTAAAGGGACACAAAAAGAGACTAGTACATTGTGTTGTAAAAAAAGTCGGACTGAACTTGCGAAGAAGTTTCAAGAATTTTTACTGAACCAAAACGAGCGAAATGCCCAAAAATATTTTGCAATAAGTGACGTCATGCTATTTGGGGTCTCAGCCCGAAATTCAAAAATGAAACTTTGACCATCATTTTCTATTTTATTAATCAACCTATTATACCATGAAATCAGGAAAAGTAGAGTTCTTCAAGAATACTTTATCTGTCTAAACTGATTGTTTCTTATAAATGCTTTCTATTTTAATTAGGCGTATCTTAGCACTTCTGGCTGAGAGACCACTTCCCAATTCTGTGTGCAACAAAATATGTTTTGAATACAAAAACACAAAGAGGCTTAACTCCTCTGTTGCATGAACATGTAGCCTGGAATTGGGAGGCCCACAGTACAAGTAGCACTTGAAAATACACAGTGGATCACTTGACTCCTGGCCGATTGCTCAGGAACCAGTAAAATCCTGATATTTTGAAGTTTCTACATTTTAGAGTTTCCTGGTGTTACGGATACAATCAGCAAAGCAAAGGCAAGCATTCACTACACTACAAAATAAATATTCAAATTTAAAAGCAAACAATCTGCTTGTAGATGTTTATTCTGCTATTCCTTACATCCCTTCACCCTACAACACACTGAGCTAGCCCTAAATGGGTAACTAGGTTGAAAAAGAATTACTGAACTGATCAGTTTTATTCTCCGAGTCCCAGAGGATACCCAGCTGATCTCTACCTTCTGCCTCACCTGTTCTGCAGGTGAGGTTCCAATAATAAGCATGCAGTGCACATGAGAACAGAGAAGCCTGCAATGACTGCATTTCAGGGAGCTTTCAAAAAAATTACTCTCCTTAGATGGCTGTTTGAAATGCCTCTCTGGACAGACCGGGTCTATTTCAAAGCACAGATTGCAACAGGAGTTTCCCTACTTGACTAGTTCCTTTTCAGCGTCCTGGGTCAATTTAGCAAACTCTAGCTCTGCCTTGCAAGCGTCAGCTAGAGCCAGGGGCTTTAGAGATTCGCTCTTCGCAGCCATTGCCAATAGACTTGAGTCCAGCTCATCTGCAATGATGAAACAGGAAACAATAAACACGAAGCGCAGCAAGAGTGATGGTGCCGACAGACGGCCAATACAGTCGAACAACGAGAAGCCTCGCTTACTCTGACAGTCACCTTTATTAGTGTCTATTTTCTTTTGTTCCAACGTCCACGGTTCTACACTCTTTTGGAGTTTCCATGTTTCCCCCAAGTTGGGTTTTTTCCCGTGTAACCTGGACATAACTAGAGTTTTATTACCAACACTACCAGAAGCCCAATTGGTGCTTCATTTGTATCCCTAGTACAGCAGAAGATGTGGACAACACACGGGCTGCTAACTTGGCCATAAGCTCTGCGGAGTATGTGCCTGTGCTTTCTCTTAAAGATTGAAGTTAATTGCTGGTTCGTACTGTAGCATTCCTTTACACTAATTTAATGCTCAAAGTTTGGAAACACCGCAGTTTTTGCACAATTCTGTATCATACAAAAAAAAATTTTAAAAGAGGCTAAACGGCAACACCAGATCAGCTTAGAATGTTAATCTTTAAAAACACAATTTTCATTATTTGTCTTAAAACGCTTGATTGTTAGCCATAGAAAATTGAGGCCGAGCTTGCCTTTCTGAATTTTGCAACAAAATTTCGGCATCATTAAAGGGTCTTAAAATGCTTTTCTATCTAATCACAAAATGACCTCGCTATTAAAGGATGTCTCCTGAATATCACGTAAGTAAAATATTTCAAATCCCATCAACTATAAGCGAAGTTGTCGCACCAATACCTGGCTTTCTCTCTTGGTCTCCGCTAGTGCGCTGGAAGCTACACAGCGGAGAGGTCAAGAAGGCAAAGAACCTTCCTGAGTCTCATGACGGCGAAAAGGGCTCCTCGCGGCCAGCTGTGGCGGCTGCGATAGACTACGCTATGCAGCACACCGCAGCAGATGCAGCTACACGCAATTGTCTTTTTCAGATTGCACACACATATAGGTTTCATTTATTTAACTCAAAATTAACAATTACGTATTACTGAGAATGCTCTCGCCATCACGACACTGTCAAAAGCCAGCAAGTCAAGGAGAGCCGGTGTGGAAACTTCAAGCCAGGTTTCGCCACCTATCTTTTAACAAGAAGCAATCCCCGACTCATACCAGGCTCTTTGCGGTAGGTGTGTAAGTAGATTCCTGTCTTGTATTCTTTCGGCCTCTTCAATAAAAAAAAAAAAAATTAGCACTTGATGGGGGTATCGAACCTTGGCACACCAACACAACAGCCTCGTGCTTAAAACATTAGGCTGCACTCGTGCACATATTTCTTTCGTGCCAAAGGGAACTCACTCTTTCAGGCACAAGCGAGAGCCCATGCATGCGTGTGCCAGTCTCCATTTGATGACGAACAATTACCACTGTCATTCACGTGCATCACGATGCACAGCAACAAGTACTACATACTATCATACTAGTACATACAAGTACCAACGTGTACTATCAGAAATTTCCCGATTGGTTCTGCTCATTATATAGGGAAAGAATCTTGTTCATAAGATTACAAGCACAATGTGAATAGTGGTGTAGGTTCTCGAATGTGTGCGACTGACAACTGTGTTGGCCGCTATTGTGGTTTAGGTGTTGCTTTTTTACTGGGCAAAGGAACTTGAGAAGAAGGTAAGGAGCATGAAAGGAGCGATGCAATGAAAAATGCCAGGCACAACATTAAGAGACAGGAAAGTGGCGGTGTGGATTAGACAGCAAACAAGGGAAGCCAATATTCTAGTTGACATTAAGAGGGAAAAATGGAGCTGGGGAGGTCATGCAATGCGTAGGGCAGATAACCAGTGTTCTATTAGTTACAAAATGGGTGCCAAGGGAAGGGAAGCGCAGTCGAGGATGGGAGATAGTTAGGTGGGGTGATAAAATGAGGTAATTTACAGGCATAACTTCGAATCAGCTAGTGCAAGGCATGGGTAATTGGAGACCGCTGGGAGTGGCCTTCATCCTGCATTGGACATAAAAAAATAGGCTGCCGATGATATTTTACTGGGCACAAGTTCATCCAATAATAAGCTAGATTCTTAACAGTTTGATAGTGTTCTCCTTTTCAACGCCACTACAATGTGACAATATATTAAGCTTACTCGTACTTTAAACACTGAAAAAGTTTGATTGAAGCATTTCTGCTACCATGAGGCTCTGGTGCAGATGCACAGCTCATGCAAAGACGTAAACATACTTCTTAACTCATAAATTCCGTCCCAATAGCAAAAAATCTTTAAAAAAAAGAAGAAAGATATATCCGCACAGTTTTTGCAGTTCCCTATCAGGTTAAACCTTTAAAAGTAATGCCTCCAACATATTCTAGAATCAGATTTGCTTTTGCTATTGGCTACATTGAAATAAATGGAATGCATGCAACACGAAAACAAAGTAGGCAAAAGGAGGAACTACCTTTACTGGAGGACTTGGCATCTCTGATGGCCACAACGCCAGCATTGCAGTGTTGCCTGTTCTGTTCAGCTAGAACATCCTTCAGATGATCCAAGTTGCTCTCTTTAGTCTGCAATGTCACAAAAACAGCGATGTGCAATACCACTGGTGAGATACACTCATCCTGTTGGCCAAGGTGCTAGTTTTTGCATTTGCAGAGTGTAACAACTCTGACCCTTAAACTAGGCAGCTTTCAAACACTGCGAACCCTACACAGATGCCAGAAAAGTGTGCATCGCCAGACAAGAAGACCTGCACCTCTATTAGGTTTTTTTCTTACACATGCAGTCTACATCTAAATGAACAAGAAGCTTTTAATAGACATATTTTTTTTTAAACTAAGGAAATCTGTACTACATGTTTTGTATGTAAAAAAATTACAGCTGGCGAGTGTCAGTAGTGCACCCCAGATCTCTGCTGGGGGGAGGGGGGGGGGGAGCAACCCAGTACAAAAAAAAAAAAAAAAAACACACACACACAATTGACTCCAATTAGCTTTTCCAATAGGAATCAACTGGGACCAATAGGAACCAATTGGAAAATCCTTACTTCCAACCGGTTACGATTGGGTCAGAGGAGAAACCAATTGGAGTTTCCAATTGAAATGAACTGGACCCAATTGGAACTGATTGGAAAATCCCTAGTTCCAACTGGTTACAATTGAGTCAAAGTGAAACCAATTGAGTCTGGTTGGACTTGCCAATTGGAATCAACTGGGCCCATTGGGAAATCCTTACCTCCAATTGGTTACGATTGAGTCAGGGATGCAACCAATTGAGTCCAATTGGACTTGCCAGTTTGGACCAGCTAGGCCCAGCTTACATCCCCAATCGAGTCTAATTGGACTATGAATAGGAATAAACTAGCTAGAACGTAACCAACTGGGAAATCATACTTTCAGTTTATGAACCCATTCAAGGAAACTGGATGAGTTATAGCCTATATATGCATGCGGTACTGCAACCTGTTTCTGACAGCTGTTGCATTGTGGGGTATATACGTGTATTGGTATTGCCCATTGGTGCAATTGGTCATTCCAACCAATTGGCACCCATTGGGTACAATTGGTCACTCTAACAAAAACCAATTGGTCATGCTCCAGTTGGTTCAATTGGTCCAGTTATGTACTAATTTATGATTGAAAATTTTCCAACTCGTACCAATTGGAAAATTCCCAATTGGAGTCAATTTGCTTTTTTTGACAGGGCATGGTTTTCACTATGAATGACAGCTTCGCAAGCGCAGTACGAATCTAAGGGCGACGTGAATGCTTCGATTTTAACGGCTATGCTATACTGCGAAGCTACTCCGACATCAATTGTGACTGGATGTGCCCGCTACATAAGGCATTTCATAATCGATTATGCGGGAGAGGGGTAAAAGCAGGATAGCTAATAAGGGAAGAAGTGAGAAAAAATAGAAAACTACCAGATATGTAGTGGGAAAAAGCTTTAAAAATGGTTTATTCAGCCATCTGCCAATGGTGAGTTGCTTTACTTCCTATACTAGGTGTCCCAACTATAATGCACCAATATTTAAAAATATGCAAATGACATGGTGCTTTTTGACACAGAACAGTACATTTTTACAGCAAGTTTGATGGCGCATATCTCAAAACCCATGTCATCTTCAGAATTCGTTCCAAGTAAATATGCCTTGCAAACTCACTACAATTTGTAAATTGCAATATGTGCACAAGTTTATTAGTTAAAAACCTAATTAGTAAATTTCAGTAATTAATCAACCATGCATTTTGATTTTTCATGGAAATGATGTCCGGCTCTGAGTAATCGAGCTCAAGGACTAGAATTGTGCTACATGCCACTAGTGATCTTTAAAAATTATTGGCAGTCTTCACAAAAACACCCAGTATAAAGCAGCCTACCTGCAAAATTTTACACTTAATATACGAGTGAATGTTTCGACAACAGATGTAAAAAAATAGGTATTTTTAATACCAAAAGTTTAAAAAAAGATCTTGTCATTACAGCTTGCAATAAAGTATCCAGAACCTCGAAAGTTGAAAACAAGTGAAGCATTGGACATGACTTCAGAGATTGGGTGGCGCTCGCAGCATGTCAAACATTTTGGAGGTCATGGTGTTGTTATGCATCATATCCACTAACCAGCAGATGCCCATGCTGTCTGCATGCGTGCTATTCATAGGCTGTTAATGAAAAAAATTGCTTAGAAACCATCAACGATGATTGTCAATGTAAGCGAATAGCCCGAGCAAACAAGCAAACAAACATTTTCCTTGCAGAGGAGTCCGACCATCGTCGACCAACCACGAAAATGGCTAAAAGAGCCAAAATAGGCTATTCACTTTAAAAAATGAGCCAATCATCAGTCCTGCAGCTTGGTCAAGATTGCTTTGATAGTATATAGTACAGTGTGCCTAGCAAATTTCTTTTTCAGAATTCCCTAGTTTTCCATGACTTTTGCAGCAAAAATTCCATGACAAAACAATAGCAGCAGCATCTGTCTTGGCGTAGAAAGATGCTTAGGCTTAGGATACAGTGAATTCATCAAACACACATCACTTCTAGTCAAAAATGCATATTTTAAGTTCGTGTACCTGTGCTGGGCACCAAGACCACAAAAGACGAGCTTTATCATGTCACAATTCTGGAACTTCTGCAGGCAAATGCTCTTTAATTTATGTAGCTAGATTATCATTTGCAATGCCATACGAGCAGATGGCATCCAACAAGATCAACTGAAGCATTGCAGGGCGTCCGAAATTTCTGCCACCATTATGGACGGTTTGTATGGGGTGTGTGATCATGCCATTAGGAATCTGAATAACAGTACAACTGTAAACAAGGTCCGAATCATCAAGCAAAAATATCAATTAAAATTCAATTGAAACGTTGGTTCCCACCTGCACTTAGCACAGTGTATGGTCAATGGACTGCATGCCAATGCTCTGCGAGCAAAAACAGGCAGCAATATGGCCATCCACATGTACTAGGTGCGGGTGTCAACCAGCTTTTGAAAGTGCGTGCATCCCGAGGACTTATCGCAAGCAACGAGCAAGGGAAATCTTTGAAGCCTTTGCAACTGATCACAGGGTGGCATCAGGTGTCAGCATTCCATATGTTGGGTTAAGTGATAGAGAAATTGCCCACTTGTGCAATTAAGGCACATATTGTACGTCAAACTTTATCAGCGGATCAGTATTAGTTCCCATGCTTTCTTTCTCTTCTAAGGTCTAAAAGCTGCCTTGCACAAAACAGACCTTCATTTGATAGCCGGCATTTCATCTAGTGTCTTTCTGTTTAGTCTCGTTCTTAGCACTGTTTGCTTCCAAATACCTTTTTCAACGGTTCAGCAGGAGCTTACTTCATCGCAGAAGATTTGGCTTATGCCACATAGCTGCCCTATAGTAGCCAATTAGTAGACACATTATTACGACTGGGTTTTAATAGTGTAACAAAATGTACTAGTGCAGGTGTCAGGGCAGCTATGCACTTTCGGTCTGTGCTATGTCCTCCATCTATGGTCTCTGCATGTTGATACCCTGTGTGTGTGACAGCGCAACCCATTAGATTTGTTACACCAATAAAAAGACTGTAATAACTGCATGTTTATATTGGCCACAATGCAGCTGCTATGCAGCATCAACTGATCTAAAAAAAAAGAAAAAAAAGATTCCAAGGACCCCTAAGCACTTTATAAGTTGTGAATGTGAAAGCACTAAATGTGAACACCACTGAGCAGCCCTTCGAGTGAACTCCACGCGGGCAGGCGAGTGCGTTGAGACGCTTGGCCAATGCCTCCTAGATAGCCCAAGGCCGGTGCACTTTGATCCATGATGTCATGCTACCTTGCCCAACTGCCATAGAATCTAATGGAGTAAGCCACGGTGATTTTGACGTCACCGCTTTCGTCACGCCAGGCTTGACAATAGAAATTTCGGTCCAAGTAGCATGATGTCATAAAGCTGAGTGCAGAGGCCTGCTATCTAGGAGTCATTAGCTTGGAACATTTTGATTTGGCCTTACCGAGGCGGAGTTAGAACGCAGGGGAGAGATTGCGCAGACAAGGAACGGGCAGATAACACAGACTTCTGAGAGCGAGGGTGACGTGGCGTCGCAGCGATGCCTTCTCCCTTGACGCAACACCTGATGCACTATTGCAGCAGCAGATATCCCCTTTCACCTGCTGTGCTTCGTTGAGGTGTGCTTATGACGTGGTGTTGCAGCCAATGGGAATTTAGGTGGCGTTTTTGCTTGTCCAGACAACAGACGCTGGCTTTTCTGCTCAATGGGCCATTTGATGCTTTCGCATAAAGAAAGAAAATACTGCTCTGTGGCGAGCCTTTGGATTGTCATTGGTGTGTACCCTACGTGCCAAGTTAGCCCCTACTGCTATCAATGTCCTTCATCGCAACAAAACTAGATGCTTCATGTACACAAGCCCTGCATATAAACAACTGTACAGCGGTTATTGAAAGTCAGTTGTCTTGCAAGTGCTGCAAGAAGCGAGTGCTGCATGTAATTTACGAATCCATTCCTTACTGTCATGATTGAAAACATAATTATTGTGCAAGAAAGCTTACTTGCAGTGCTGCAAAGAGCCTAATAACTTTGCAGAGAACTGAACTGCATGAATTTGCTACTTGGGCAGCTTAATCAGTAATTTTCCCATAACATTGCACACTGAAATTCCATGACTTTTCCAGGTTTTCCAGGTTGCTAGACACTCTGTACATATAAACAATTTAGCCGAAGTGAAATTTCGTTGCAGTAGGCCTTTAAGTGCTTTGAATGTCCTGTAGTGGATTACTGCAGTAATGCGCAGGTGCTCTTTTGCTGCGTCCTTTGCTCTGTCTGGCGTTAACTGACTGGTCTGTTCAGCATAATATATGATAAGGGTGCCAGAAAAAGAAACAAGAAAATTGCTGATGCCAGCCTCCTCATCTACCGATACGCTGACCAAGCCAGTCGATGTGCACTAGCTATAACCAAGCAAAGTCACATTAATTCAAGCTCCATAGAGAACTCACACTTGATGCAAAATTAATCTCTTTTTTTTTATTCACTTGGGTTGCAATGTGGCGTAACGTCAGATTATAGTTGATCACCCTGAGTGGTGCGCATGACAGGCCCATCTTAAGGCTCTTTTGGAGCTCCTTTGAGTTACTTTGTGTGCTGCCGTAGGGAGCAGAGCTACATGTTGATTTTCCAAGTGGCACTCCCGCTTTCGTTTGCCAAGTGCAGTCAAATGGTTCTATAAACAGTCATGCAATGCAGAGAAGGGACAGTTAAACAACATGGGTGATGACAGCGCCACCTCCTAGTCACATTTTAGCCCTGTGACTGATGACTAAATTAAATGAAATTAAATTACCGGGTTGAGCATCTCGAGACAGAGAGAGAAATAGATGTTAACCAGAAAACTGTGTGGTAGGCTAACCTACACTAAGGAACAGAAAGGCGAAACTTAACAGTGGGTTATGAGGGATGCCGCAGTGGAGGCATCCGGGTTAATTTTGATTGATACTTAATTCAACACATGGCGCCACCACACTTATGTGGGAAAGAGTTAGTTAAATAGGGCTTATTAGCCCAAAAGTGACTTAGGTTATGCTGTGCCAGCCACAGGGTGTTCGAAAAACATGTGCAAAAGCAGCAAAAGCTGCATCATTCTACAGCTAATGTAAAAAGCCTGTTTCATCAAAAATCATAGCAACTCAATCAGTGGCACCAGTGGATCAACTCCTAAAATTAAAGCGGGGTGTAAAGGCATGTGTAGTTGATATAATTTGTGCAAAAGCTTTCATCTCTTGTTTCAATATGTGTGCATGTCAGTAAAATGTGCATCACTGTCAGCAGTTCTTGGCAATTGTCGCATGTTGGTGGGTTTTCTTTTCTATGTAAATTGTGTGTGAGGTGTGTGTGCCCAATATGTAGTTGGCATGCAACTACAACAATTCGTTCCTAGTGATTACATGACTTCCACTTGCCAAGCATGGGTTTAGCTAGATGTAGTAGCTTGTTGTTTGCGCAAGAGTTCCATTCGTGTTGCCATGTTGAAGTCAAGGCCTTCCGAATTGCTTGGACACTATCTTTGTACCAAAGTATCGTGTTCGTTACGCCTTTGTAAGCTGCCATAGACGCACATCTATCTGCTGCTTCATTACCCGGCATCCCAACATGGCTTGGGATCTGGCAGAAGCGAATTGATCTCCCATATTTGTTAGAAGTCACCATGTTTAAAACATCGCCTAGCAGGAGCTCACACTCAGATTTCAGATGTAGAGCCTTTAGTGTACTCAACGAATCAGTGTATATGACTATGTTTATTCTAACTGCAGTCCATAAAGCATAAATTTCAGCAGTGAAGACAGAGAAATACTGTGGTATTCAAATACGTGTTTCCCAATTTTTTCGTTATGGCCCCAGCACCCACGTGTTCTTGTGTTTTAGAACCAACTGTGTCCTGAAGAGCGTGGAAATCTCGTACTATGTGTTCTTGTGGGGTGTGCCTTTTCTTTAGATGTGTCAATGCCAATCACATAACTGTGTAAAGTTGCAGCACGGGGGCAATCATCGTGGCTTTTTAGTAACATGGAGAACCAGATCAAGAATGTACAACAGTATTCCTCATATTGTAAGACAAGCAGCCTAATCATGTTCAGTGCATTTGTATAGTGTAAGCGTGAGTTGCATTATGTGACGACGTTGTAGCATATGTGTTGTGGTGATGACTGAATTCTGAGTACATAGTAAAAAATGAGACGCTCTGCGCTGCTGTAAGGGAGGTTCATTACAGTCAACGTATAAACTTTGGACAGGTGATGTTCTGTAAGCACCACTTAGTCTGAGATTATGCACTGGATCAAGTTGTCGAATGTAAGACTGTCTGGCTGAGCTATAGATTACACAACCACAGTCCATAAGACTACACACAACAGACCAGTAAATATATAAGAGGCACGTTCGCTCGGAACCACTGAGTTTATGAGAGACCAATTTGAGAATATTCAACGCATTATTTGCCTTAATTTTTGCTGTATTTATGTGGGCCAGGAAGTTTAGCTTGGTGTCAAAGGTTACTCCTACAAATTTATAATCTTGTTTGACCGGCAGTGTGGCCTCATTCAATTTCAGAACTTAGTCGCAGTGTAGCCCTCATTTCTGAGAAAACAAAAGATAACTGTTTTCTGGGTGGAGAAGCAGAAATCACTTTTGTTAGCCCATTGTGCAAGCTTACTTAGTGTGATTTGTAGCTGCCTCTCACAGGTTTACAACTTTGAGGCGCGTCAAGCCACTTGCAGATTGTCGGCGTATACAGAGTGCACAACAGACGACGGTATAACCTTATTACCGGAATTAATTTTTACTATGAAAAGTGACATGCTGACAGCACAGCCTTGCAGAGTGCCATTTTCTCATGTACTAAACGTACAGCTAAACCTTGATATAAGGAATTCGATAAAATCGGCAATTTGCTTCATTATATGAAAATTCGGTTATAGTGAAATTCGACCTTTTATGCAAATAAGTAGTCACCAATGATTTTTGTTTCGGAAAGCGCCGCAAAATTTTCCGAATTATTAGGCAATTGGAAAAGAAAAATTTCAATGAGGAAAAATGTCATTTTGTTGAATTTGAGAGTCGCCGATGAAAGATACAGTTTCATGTTGTGTCAATGATGTCTTCACATTGGCGCTACGAAGCGAAGCCAGCCACGCTTTCGCATCCACTCCGCCCCCGCGACTGAGTGTCACCCGCAGTGGGACGACGCTATCATGAAAAGCGTTGGCGGGGAGCGAATGCCTCAATGCATCTTCTAAACTAGAGATTACGCAACCTCCAGTACTGAACACGTGGGAACCATGATGCCACTCCATCTCGACACCCCCCTCTTTGCACATGCGGAAAATTACATCTAAAACAGGGTGCGCGAGCTGCGTATGCACTCAGCCGCTTTGACAGCCATGCAAAGCTATGGCTGTGTTAGAAAAGGAGACGTGCAGCAAGCTGCTCCCCCCCCCTCTCTCTCTCTCTCTCACGCGTGCTTGATCACGTTACTGCGAGCTCGCTCCCCTCTCCCTTTTCCCCTTGTTTGCGCGGGTCGACAACATTCATCAAGCAACCATCCGTCTCGGCTGATCCTTGCATTCTTTCATTTGCACCCAAAGTATACAGCGTGCGGGGCACGATAGGGTCTTCTCGCACTTCGAAGGTCTTCGCGCTCTCTCCGCTTCGAAGGTTGCTCTTGGTCGCATGGCGCGCAATTTGAGATCTGCATTCGCAAGCAGCTGCTTGTAATTTAAGCATTTGACCACCAGCACCTGCAGACGTTTACATTTATTAAAGCACAGCTCTTAGGTGCCCGTTCCTCAGGTGAGCGTTGGCGTTGTCCCTCATAACCGAGCGAACGAGCACAGCGAAGGATGAAAGCTAATGTGGAGTGCACCAGGAGATGAAAGACGGTGATAGCGAAGAGCGCTAGGAGAAAGCGGAGGAGGAGGGTGCAGTGGAACCATGAGGCGGTAAGCGGCGGAGGAGGGTAGAAGAAAAACGTAGTGCCACGCAAGACGGGCTGTGAGGCGACGATGGCTATGAGATGGCAACAGAGTAGCACGCGTCGTCTGTATTGAAAAGTGCTGTATGAGCAGAGGATAGTCTGTGGTGGCTGCTGTGAATCACGGCCATGCGTCACCCATGCGCTGCCTTTCGCGATTTCCGGATTAGCGAGGCAGTCGAGCCACACTTCGCTCCATTTGCAGTGTGCCGCACGAGACAATTGTCCGCGCCAGCCAATACTATATCACGAAATGAAAACACGTATAGAGTTGCGCTCAAATTTTGCATCAGGGAGTATCGTAAAAGTCGGTGAATTTTTGTCTCGGTATTCCTTCGCGGCGACAGTGAAATTTTGTTATATTGAAATCGTGTATACACACACTTTATTATATCGAGCTAATAAATACATGGTGCACTATGAACAAGAAGTTATAAAAAGGTAAATACTTCGTTATATTGAGCACTTCGTTATATTGAAGTTCATTATATCGAGGTTTAACTTTATATGACAGTACTATGCCGAGACATACTTGAAATGTTCTATTAGACATGAAATCAACTAGGCAGTGCACCATTTCACCATGGATCTGGAGGTCTGCCAGGTCTCTTAACATTCTATATCCCAACGTGGTATCATTAGGCTTTTTCTAAATCAAAGAAAACTGAAAGACAGTGTTGCTTGTGTAAAAATACACATCGAATTTCATGTTCTTGTCGGACAAGATGGTCAGTGGTTGAACAAACCTTTTTATATCCGCACTGGCGAGGGTCTATTAGGTTTCTTAATTTTAAAATAAATGAGAGCCTTATGTTAATAATGCTTTCATATGATTTTGCCAGATAGCTTGCCAAGGCAATGAGTCTGTAGCTGCTTGTGAATGTTGGGGATTTACCAGCTTTTAGAAATGGAACTATGTACTATTGCTTTTTTCCACTCTTCCGGCATTATCCCAGATTATGTTGAAAAATTCAAGGAGAGCCTCTAAAGATGTTTGGGATAGGTGTGCCAGCATGGAGTAGTGAATACGGTAGTGGCATACCATGGCACTGCCTTTTTGCCTGCAGAAAGGGCTGTTTAATTCCTGCAGTGTAAGGGGGCCGGGTACAGTCGAACCCGGATACATTGGATCTGAAGGGGATCATAAAGTTCGATATATGGGTAATTCGATATAGAAAATTAAAATTTTCAAGGGGATTTTACTGCTGTTCAGTACACACAATAATTCGTTTATGTGGGTTCGATATATCTGGGTTCGACTGTATTATACAGTTAATTTGATGCACCAGTAGTAGGCAGCTTATGTTTTTCAGCAGACTCTTTATACCTAGTTTAAAAATTAAACATAACACAAAAATTATGGAAGCTGCAGAAATAGACCACATGGAGAAGCACTAGCTTCTTTGATAGCGATCGATTTCTCGATCCTAGCGATGCGATAAATCTCGCCTCATGCGCAATAACTTAGTTGTTATGCTCGTTATTTAACTGTTCTATCTTGTTTCAAAGATGACGACCTTTTATGACTCTTGCATGTCTTTGCTTGTTTAATATTCTGTTGTGGCATCACATTTTACAGGATCACTGCGGCAGCACATTTTGAAGTCCCGATTTCTGTGCGTGATGACTCATCAGCGGGCCACTCGTCATGTCCCTCTGGTGCATAGCAACATACCGGTCAGTCAACGGGGAGTTGCACTCTATTGGAGCTTCCTGAAAGTGCAGAGAGGTGGCTCCACGATGCGTCAAATCACAAGCAACAAGTATCTTTCCTATCCGTTGATGCCGAGCAAAGACATCGCTAGCGCATTGCAGGAAAGACATGCATGGCTGGACAAGGGGATTAACTACCATGACACACCGGGCAGTGAAAGTCTTGTTTGTATGAGGAATGGTTCACTATTATATAGTTCTCAATCATAGAACTGTTGAAAGCAGTGCTTGTGCTTCTGTTCACAGTTGTCAACGTTGCGGTGCAAAGTAATAAAAAAATGGTAAAAGCCAAATAGCACGAACCCTAATGTTACATTAGGCATAGGTAACCTACGGGTCAAGGCGACCAGAGTTATGCCATTCAGGTAGAGAGGTTACTTACCATTTCCTCAAGCTTGTTGGCGTTTTCCAAAAGCTGTTTGGAGAAGGCAATCTGAGCATTTATCTTCTTTGTCTCTTTCAAAGCCTCACCTATTTCATGCATGTATTCAAGTTTGCGAGCCTGTAATTCAGAGAATACAATCACTGCTAAAGGCATTGACATCAAACACTGCAGTTGAAAATTTTTTAAAAATTCAAAACGTTTTGCCGTAAATACAATTGTAGGATTGAATGGAACAGCCATTCTCACAAGTGACAACACAAACGTGGAGAAACAACAATAGTGTACTGCAAGGGAAGGGAAAGCGCTGTACACATTATGATTGATTGATCGAATGAGTCATGGGGTTTAACGTGCCAAAGAAGCAGTGGGGCTATAAGAGATGCTGTAGTAGGGGACTCTGCATGAATTTCGACTACCTGGTGTTCTTTAATTGGCACCCAAACCTAAATACATCATCGTTTTCGCATTTGGCTTTCATCTGCAAATGCTAGGGAATCAAATCCATGACCTTGTGCTGAGCACCAGAATGCCATAGCCACTGGCCACCGGGCCATTGCAACAGCAGCTGCACAAATTATGACAACAGAGGTGCCACAGGTCTATGGTGTATCACAGCAAAGCAGCACAACTTTGTATTCATAGTTTATTTGTTTGCGCTTAGTGCAACAAAGGTATAGTACTTTTATATGAAGGTGTAAGTGGCTATGGGGAACCAGCGCTGAAAATTAGCCTGCAGAAAGCAGAGGCATAACGCATAGTCTAGAAGGCGAACGAAACAGCTTTTTAGTAGGACGTGCTGCAATTTTGTGTTAACAAATTCACCACTTGCTCTTGAGGTACATGTACTATCGACCCAAAAAGTTTACGGACCACGGGATGTCGGAAAACGCTAAATATCCGAGCAGACTTTAAAAGTAGCCAGTAAAACCGTAGATCACAATGTTTTTCGTATATACCAGTAGAGGCTGAAAATGGGAATACCAGGCTGCATTTAGAGGCTGCAGAGATATTGAGCTTTTTGTCAGATCCCTTGGTCCGTAATCTTTTTTTGGTCGATAGTACCTTAAGGCATCTTGAGGTCTGACGTCTGACCTGACTCACTGGAGTGCTACAACGTAGGAGCACACGTGCTCCTCGGAAAGCGCGTGCCCACGGACAGAGCTTGGCTGGACGTGTCGAGCATTAACGAGCTTTAATACAGTGGCATCCCAGTCAAAAAAAGCAATCGCCTCTAATGAGCTTTTCCAATAGGAATCAACTGGGACCAATAGGAACCAATTGGAAAATCCTTACTTCCACCCGGTTACGATTGGGTCAGAGGAGAAACCAATTGGAGTTGCCAATTGAAATGAACTGGACCCAATTGGAACCGACTGGAAAATCCCTAGTTCCAACTGGTTACGATTGAGTCAGAGTGAAACCAATTGAGTCGGATTGGACTTGCCAATTGGAATCAACTGGGCCCATTGGGAAATCCTTACCTCCAATTGGTTACGATTGAGTCAGGGATGCAACCAATTGAATTGGACTTGCCACTTTGAACCAGCTAGGCCCACCTTACATTCCCAACTGAGTTTAATTTGTCTACCAATAGGAATAAACTAGCTAGAACATAACCAACTGGGAAATCATACTTTCAGTTTATGAACCCAATTAAGGAAACTGGAATGAGGTATAGCTATATATGCATGCTGTACTACGGCTATAGCAAACCTGTTTCTGACAGCTGGAATCCTATTTAGGTTTGCTTTGTGGGGAATATATGCCTATTGGTATTGCCCATTGGTGCAACTGGTCATTCCAACTAATTGGTTTTATACCAATTGGTCACGTTCCAGTTGGTTCAATTGGTCCAGTTATGTACTAATTTATGATTGGAAATTTTCCAATTGGTACCAATCGGAAAATTTCCAATCATAAATTAGTACATAACTGGACCAATTGAACCAACTGGAATGTGACCAACTGGTTTTTGTTGGAGTGACCAAGTGTATCCAATGGGTGCCAATTGGTTTGAAACCAATTGATTGGAATGGCCAATTGCACCATTGGGCAATACCAATACACATATATACCCCACAAAGCAAACCTAAATAGGAAAACCTCCAGCTGTCAGAAACAGGTTTTCTCATTCCAAACTCATTCCAGTTTCCTTGAATGGGTTCATAAACTGTCTAGCTAGTTTATCCCTATTGGTAGTCCAATTAGACTCGGTTGGGAATGTAAGGTGGGCCTAGCTGGTTCAAACTGGCAAGTCCAATTGGACTCGATTGGTTCCATCCCTGACTCAATCGTAACCAATTGGAGGTAAGGATTTCCCAATGGGCCCAGTTGATTCCAATTGGCAAGTCCAATCGGACTTGCCAATTTCACTTTGACTCAATCGTAACCAGTTGGAACTAGCGATTTTCCAATCGGTTCCAACTGGGTCCAGTTCATTTCAATTGGAAACTCCAATTGGTTTCTCCTCTGACCCAATCGTAACCAGTTGGAAGTAAGGATTTTCCTATTGGTTCCTATTGGTCCCAGTTGATTCCTATTGGAAAAGCTAATTGTTGTCAATTTTTTTTGACTGGGAATGCAAATGGTCTAATCGCACGAACAAGACAAAACTGCAGCACCAAGAAGGGCACAAGCAAGGCCAAGAGCTACTACTTGTGAGCAGCTTTTGTTTGTGTTCCATTTCTGCCTACCAATGAAGACGTGCTGACCCAAGATTCCATCGAACTTCGGTTGAATTGTGAAGAATGAGCCATTGTTATCCAAGAACAAGCCATTGTTGTAAAGACAGTAACAAGTCTGCGGCTAGTGGTAACAAGTGTTCTTTGCTGGCTGTATATCAGAATGTTCTGCCGAAGTCTGTCTGCATTCGGGTTTGTTGTTTGTAATGGAGAAAACATGCACCATTTTGATAGTGCACCAGTGTCCAAGAATTGAGTGTGTTCATGATGGTGCATACTATTTAATCTTTGGATATAGACACTGTGATGTCTGTTTTTATTTATGTCTTGCATTTTCTGATTAGAGTACCACATGCTTGATGTGAATCGCATTGAATTTCCTTTGCTAGACTGTTACCGCAGGATTATAGCCATCACTTGCGTCGCTTGGTTAATATTCGGTTACCATGCATGTCTATGCCTTAGTGTGGATTTGCATAGTGTGCATCACCAGTAAAAATATCTATGTATCTGCAAAGTCCGAACTTAACACTTGTTTCAATGACCTGCAATGAAGAACAAGGTTGAATAAAATTGCCCTCACGGTGAGTAGTGTCTGCGTGTAGTACAGTGCTCTGCGAATGATAAGATACAGGAAATTTGAAGTGAATGTGTTCCGTCCAACCTTCTGGTGCCTCAACGTTGCATGCTACCCTCCATTTCTCCCTGCCAATAGGGGGCTTTAGTATAGCGCGGGAAAACGCTTATGTTAGCATTAGCGTGCGACGCAACGCTAACGCAAAGAAAGGCTGCACTGCGCGGTACAAGGTAGTGTTTTAGAATAGCGGAACGGAGCAAAACGCTAACGAAAATACACTTGGGCGCCATCTTGAGGCGGATACAGCAAACATGAGCAAACCCTCTCGTTAAGCCTACTCCGCCACTAATCGAGAACGTATATAGAAAACAACGCCCATTTGTCACCTGTACGTCGCTGTCGAAGCATCATCACACAAATCTAAAGCAAACACGAGCATTAGTGGCGAACGAATGAGCTGAACAGTGCAGGCCGACGACTAGATAGATCTAAAGTGGACGGCTCTCGCTTCAACAGGCGCCGCCATCTTGCCCTACGTACGGAATCCCTTGCATGCGTTAGCGTTGAACGCTATATTCCAGAAATAGCGTAAGTACGTAAAAGTTCTGGCTACGTTTACATTCTGCACATGCGCAGTTTGCAGCACGCACCGCTAATGCTAAATCCTTGCGTTTGCTGTTTTCCGCTATACTAAAACTCCCTAATAACCACGATTTTCTGCTACAGCCTAATGATAATTTTGGACATCAGCTGTGTTACAGGGCTCCTCACCAGGTCTGGCCATTTTGAGCTGACAAGTGCAGTGCATACAATGCGTGCTAACAATCATGTCTGCTGAGTATTACATTGCTACGCACCACGGAAAGAGCTGAAAGTTCAAACCAAACGCCGTTTGCCCTTCTCCTTGTGGGCGCCGAGCTCCCAGCTGGAGAGTGATGTCTATATCACAAGTGCTGTACATATATCATTGTGCTGCAATGCCAGAGCCACGATCTGATTACGAGGCACATCCTAGTGCCTCAGGATTAATTTTGACCACCAGGGAATCTTTAATGTACCCCCAATGCATGGGACATGGGTGTTTTTGCATTTCACCCCGATCGAAATGTGGCCACTGCGGCCAGGTTTGATCCTGCGACCTAGTGCTTAGCAGAGCAACACCATAGCCGCTAAGCCACCGCAGTGGGTTGTTAAGAGCTTGCTAATAACATTCAGTTGGTTTAAACCGGCCAAGAGGCTCCTTTTTCTTTAATTTTTTATTAACTCGATGCTAGTAGGGACAACCTATATATTTCATGGGATGTCACAGCAAAAACGTGAGACCAAGTGAGAACCAAGCAAAATAAATTTAGATACACAAGGAGTATGCACCATGACAAGTACAAGAAATAAAATGCGATATCATGTAATGTCTTTTTGAGAAACTAGTGAGACAGTGGAGATAGTGCAACTGGGTGACTTGCACGTACACACATGGCATCACTGCACCCTTACAAAGAGCTGGCAATTTCCCCACGATCACAAGAGGACGTTAGGCGACATTACGTGTCATACTTTTTGTACATGTGCTGGCGCATGCATTGTTTTGTTTGGTTCTTGTTGGTTTTATTATTTCAGCATCCTATGAATATATGGAGAGCACGCTATGTCCATGTCTTTTTCACTGGTCCCGTGTTTATTTATTTATTTATATATTTATTTATTGATACTGTTAGCCCAAAGGCCGATACAGGGTGGAGAACTCATAAAATAAGCTTCAAAGATCGCTACAAACACGAGCGCTACACAAATCAAACCAGAAAATACAACTGCTTAATCATGCCAATTTTACACAAGAATATCCGCAGATATGTAATATAAATGAGCATTGAGCAATGAACAGGCACCGAACACTACAAGCAACAACAACTGTACCATACAAAATCAAATTTTTAACATCACACACAGGAACTTCGCCAATATCCTGCAGAGTCATTTCCATCATGTAATATTACACATGCTGCCTATCATTGCACAAAGAAGCTAATAATGTGTGAGGATGGCTACATAGCAGAATAATAGGCCAGTACCGATTTTTCAAAGTGTTCTAGAGAATCAATTTTCGTTATGCAATGCGGTAGCGCATTCAATCTTCAATCGTTTTAGGAAAGAGGGAGTACTTCAATGAGTCAACCTTTGCAGTTATGGTCACAAATTGGTCCTCATGGCTAGACCTAACGAACCATGATATCCGTGACATTCTGTTTTGTAAATACCTTTGTGTGTCGAAATTTAAGCGGCTATGTTTCATTAAATAAATAAATTTTAGTCTAGCTACTTTTCGCCGCAAGGAAAGCTCAGGCAAGTTTAGTTGAGTGAGCATCTCAGTCACTGAATCCATGTACCTATATTTTGACATAATAAACCTTGCTGCAAGCCTCTGTATTTTTTCAATTTGATTTACTTCATTCTTTTTATACGGATCCCATATTATGCTAGCATATTATGCTAGATATGCAGTTAGTTTAACATCTCGGGGAGCAAGTTTAAGTCTACATCTTAGTGACCAAAGTTTAACCTCTGCGGCATTACATAAATTAGTGATGTGTTTTTTCCAATTAAGATAAGTCATCTGATATCGTAACGCCTAAATACTTGAAGTGGCTCACTTGTTTTATTGGATTACCGTCTAACTTGTAATTGAAAAGTAACACATTTCTTGTTTTTCTAGTTATTCACGCATAAACTGTTTTTTCGTAATTTATTTTCATTTTCCATTGCGTGCACCAATTGGTGATTTCTTCTAGTGCTGAAGCTATTTCCAATTGGTCCTCATGACATGATATTTTAGAATATATTAAGCAATCATCTGCAAATAAACGAACCATTATCTTATCATTAAGCCCATTTGTCATGTCAGTAATATAACACATCACAATATAGGTCCTAACACAGACCCTTGAGGGACACCTGATGTTACGTTTAGAATTTTTGATTTGTTTCCTTTCACTTCCACATATTGTGACCTGTTAGTAAGGTATGAATGAATCTACTTAACTATATTTAAATTAACTCCGAGATCAAGTAGCTTACCAGTCAAGTCCGAGTGGGAAACGTGGTCAAAAGCTTTTGATAAATCAAGGCAAATTCCGTCCACCTGAACTGTTTCATTAATTACCTGAGCAAAATTGTGTACCGTTTCTGCAAGCTGGGTGATAGTGGACAATCGGCTCCTAAATCCATGCTGGTTAGAAATAAATATGTTCGGGCTTTCGATATAGTTAAACTTTTTGATAGGATATGCTCAAACATTTTGCAGCAAGTACATGTAATTGAAATGGGCCTATAATTTTGAATTCGATGTTTGTCCCCAGTTTTATGAACTGGCACTACTCGCGCCATTAACCAATCACGTGGTAAATTGTGCTGTTCAAGAGACGCACGGAAAATTATCGGCAAATACTTCGCGATCCATTCAGCATATCGTCTCAAGAATTCGTTAGGGATGCCATCCGGGCCAGGAGACTTTTTCATGGCTAGGCCTAACAGAAGTGAAAGTGTACCTTCTACAGTTAAGATATTGTCTGGCATGTCTGAATGGGCATTAGTCATTTTCTCTCTTATTTCTGCAGACAATGGTAGGGGAGGGTCAAACACGGAGTGGAAAAAAAAGGAAAAATTCGTTGTACCTATCAGCAATTTGCGCAGAGTCTGTAATTATAAATTCATTGCTGGTAACATACCTCACATCCTCAGGTGAAGGAGCAAGGAGACGCCAAAAATGCTGTGGTGAATCTTTCATAAACCGTGATAGAGTGTGGGAATAGTAATGTTCTTTTGCAATTGATAATTTTTCCTTTAGTATTATCGAAAGATCTCAAATCTCATTATGATCTTTGTGTTCTTTCAGCGCTTACTGCCAGCCAAGCATGGCAGTTGAAAATGCATGCAATTAACTGAAGGTGTTGCAAAGAGAGAGAGATAAAACCAAAGAAAAGACAAGGAGGCTAAAGGCCAACTGCAACAAAATTTCCCTTTGGCTAAATTGGTAATAAATGAGTAGTATATGCTGTTGAAACAATCTTGTCAAAGTTGCATGGCTAATAATTGTCTACTCAATTTGTTGCAACATCAATTTGTTGCAAATTACTGGAACACATCCTGTACACACATTATAGCCTATCTTAACGAAAATAGTCTGCTGCTCAATAACCAGCATGGCTGTCGTCAAAATCGCTCCTGTCAGACGCAGCTATACGAACTTATAACCGATATTCACATTTCTTTACACAAATTGGTTTGCACAGACGCCATTTTCATTGACTTTTTTAAAGCTTTTGACCGGGTGCCTCATAATCGTCTAAAACTGAAAGTTAGGAACCTACAGCTTGACTCTAACACGACGCGATGGATTGAGGAATTCCTAACCAATCGATTTCAAGTAATCTCTTTGAACAACTGTTTTTCTAACCGCACTCACGTGACTTCGGGAGTTCCTCAAGGATCTGTTCTTGGTCCGCTACTATTTTTAATTTACATAAATGACATCGCAACTAATGTTACTTCACAAATACGTCTCTTTGCAGATGACTGCGTCTTGTATATGAAATAAACTGCCCGGCCGACATCACTGTGCTGCAGTCTGATTTAACAAAACTTACCGAATGGTGTGACATATGGCATATGGAAATCAACATAGCCAAAACTAAACACGTAAAATTTGCTCCTTTTACTCGAGTTACCTCTGTCCAGTATAAAATACGTGGTATTACTATTGACACAGCATCTTCAATCAAATACTTGGGTGTCTTGCTTACTTCCAATCTAAGCTGGAATACCCACATTGAACACATTACCACAAAAGCATGTAAAAAACTTGGTTACCTAAAACGGCACTTACACCTTGCCAAACACAGATACCAGGCTTCGCGCATACAGTTCTCTTATCAGGCCCTCTTTAGAATATGCGTCCATAATTTGGCACCCCCATCATTCAAATCTCACGAACCTACTTGAATCAGTTGAAAATAAAGCTGCCCGGTTCATCTCGTCTTCATACTCTCGCTATCAAAGTGTCTCAGTCTTAAAGAAATCACTAAATCTCTCTTCTCTTGACATGTGCAGGAAATTAACACGGTTGTCGTTCTTCCATAGCCTTTTCCACAGCAACATCCCATTTGCCCGAGCCCATATTCTTCCCGCTGCTCACATATCGACGCGCTCAGGCCATGTTCATAAATAAAACCTATATTTGCCAGGACTAATCATTATCAAAATTTGCCTCTAGTTTTATCTATTGCCAAATGGAACTCACTCCCTTCAAACATTGTCTCGCTTAAGGAATCATCATCATTTCACGCAGCACTACTAACCTTCTTAGAGTGTGTCAACCTGTCATAACCCACGTATTACGCTTGAATATTTACTTGAACATGTTTTTATGTGCTTAGTATTGTATAATTTTTTCCGTTTCATCTGATATGTACTTGCGAAACATCTATCTGTATCTGTAGTCCTCTTCGCGTTTTCAGTTCTCTTGCGTTTTTTTTTTACGCTACCAGATATTGTATAAACATCGTTTTTGTTGTTGTTTTCGTTTCTTTGTATCTGTGCCACGTTTTGATAATTTTACTGTACCTAATAGCTTGCCATATTATTTATATTCTACACAGTGCACGTCCATTTGACCTTTTCCATGCCCCCCTATGTAATGCCCTAACGGGCCTTTAGGGTACTTAAATAAATAAATAAATAAATAAATAAATAAATAAATAAATAAATAAATAAATAAATAAATAAAATACTTTCGTACAAGTTATTAGAAGTGTTTAAATAGCACCGAAATGGATGACAGGTGCAGTTGGTGGTAAGCGCATGTAGCGTAAGTCCCAGCATGTCGCCTCCGAGATTTTTCAGCATGCCGCGGGCAGCTGCAGGTGCTGCATAATCTCGGAGCTCATGCCAAAGAGCTGCACGTTCCAAGTCATGCGCCACTACTGGCGAGCGGTAATGGCGTTTTTTTTTGTTTTTTTTTCAGTTTAGATATCAATAACAACTATTTTTCAAAGCTTTTCATGAGGCATCTGCTCTTATCTCAAACACAAAATTTTGCACGGAGGATCCTCTTTATCTACGCCATGTGAAATCAAGCTTTATAGGGGGTCCAAAATTTCACTGCAGTTGGCCTTTAAAACCAGGATATCTCTGGTCGGCTACCCTGTATTGAGAAAGGGGTTCAAACAATGAGAGGGAAGGAACACATTCCATGAAGGCACCACATAGTAATAACAGTGATGGAAGCAACATTTTACTTTTTGGAGCAGATTTCGCAGCAGCAAAAATGCCACTTTGGAGCAGCCATAAATGTTTTCGGAGTAGAAAGAATACCACTTTGGAGCAGCCATAAGTGTTTTCGGAGCAGAAAAAAATGCTAGTTTGGAGAAGGTATTGGAGTTTTCGGAGCAGATGGCAAAATATGCCATACGGCTCCTGAAGTTAAAAGCATCACCGAAGTGTCTCATAAATATTACAAACATTGCACATACAATAATCAATGCAAATTGCAAGAAACATACAATTAAGAAGGTGAAGGGTTATCGAATGGGCAGTAAAATGAGCTATATACTTAAGATACCAGTACTTGTGGCAGAAATGAGATCAAACTGGTAAAGCTGAGCACCACATTAAAAAAGTAACCACAATCACATATAACTTGCCAAAGCAGCAGTTGATAATCGGTATGAGATCAAAGTAATCTCAGTCACTTTCACATTTCACCAAAATAGTCTGCATGTCAAGTTCAAAAATACCCTACAGTAAATGAGCTATATATTTAAAAGGACAGTTCTTGTGGCAGAAATGAGATCAAAGCCGGCAAAGCTGAGCATCACGCCATGTTGGAGCAGTTACTAACAAAAATTACTTTGAAGCAGCATGTAGCAGCATTTCTCTTTTGAAGCAGTTTGGAGCGATTGGAGGAGCACTTCCATCGCTGTAATACAGTATCAATGTCCCCCGCACACACGTGACAAGAAGTGTTTGTGAGGAAAGGCAGCACAGAGCAGTGTATATCATACTTCATGCACTCCTGCTTCAAGAAGGTACTGCCTTGGGGACTATTTCTTATTTCATCTACTTTGGTTCTTGTTTCAGCACTATAACTGTCGACAAGAGCCAACATGCTTCAATAAAAGTAGCATTTCACAGTCATACCACAATACTTCCTTTTTAGAGCGCAGCTCTTGGGCAACGGTTCCTGCGATGAGCGTCGATGTCCCTCATAACTGAGCGAACAAGCATAGCAAAGGATGAAAGAGCAAACGTGGAGTGCAGCGGGGGATGAAAGACAGCGAGAGCAAAGAGAGTGCAAGCAGGAAAGCAGAGGAGGAGGGTGCAGCGGAAGCATGAGGAGGAAAGCGGGTGTCGTGCAAGATGTGTTCTGTAGCGACAATCGCTACAAGATGGCGTCAGAGTAGCGCGCGTCGTCTGTTCACTGATGATGCCATCGATAAGACATACGGCGAGCACGTCCACCGATACCATATATGGAAACAAAACGCTGCATGAGCGGAGGTCTGTCTGCGGCGACTGCTGTTAATCATGCCCACGCGTCACCTACGCGCTGCCTCTCACGATCTCCCGATTAGCGAGGCAGTCGTGTCACACTTCGCTCCATTTGCAACGTGCCACATGAAGCAGGTTGTCTGCGCCAGCTAACAAATTGCAAAATGAAAACACGTATAGAGCTGTCCTCAAATTTCGCATTGGGAAATGTCGGAATTGTTGGTGAACTTTTTTTCTTTTTGAGCCTCTGCAAGAGGCAATTCCATCACTTTCACAATTTTTCGGTTCTATCATTTGTGTAGAATCTTCCTTCTACACACACTGTAGAATAACAGTGTACTTGCTGCTTGGATAGTATCAGCACTTTAATTTTCACAAGCACTTTTTGGAAATAAACCACACAGCTAGCAAAAATCTCATGCAGCCAAGCGTGTGGTAGAAACCCCATTTTTTTGCTTTTGATGAATTGACAATAAAATGCACAAACAATTTTAATTATTAAATTCTGGGATTTTACTTATGAAAACCACGTATAATCTCCTTATCGGGCACGCCATAGTGAGGGACTCCAAATTAGTTTTGACCACCTGGGGTTTTTCAACGTGCACCTAAATTCAAGTACATGAGACGGCCGCATCGAAATTTGGCTGTTGCTGCCGGGATTGAAACCACTATGTCGAGCTTAGCAGCCAAGGCCACTACGATACCACAGTGAGTCTCAGAAAAAAGAGAGATAGACAGAGATAATCTAAAGCTCTCACTGTTCAGGTGTACTGCATTTTGGGTGCATGTCAAAGAACCCCAGGTGTTCAAAATAAATGCAGGGCAACAGACTGCGGCATCTATAGTAACCTGTGTGCTCCTGTGGGACACTGAAGTTTCTTAATCCAATCTTTAATGACCACACTGCGACAGCCTATCTATTTCAGCCACGGTGTAGACATCTGTGCACATGACATGTCTCTGCCACTTTTGTATAATAGCCCAAGTGAAAATTTCCTGCTGGTTTCCTGCTAGCTTTTTACTGATTCCAGTAGTGCTGGTTTATTAGCACATTCCCAGCAGCTACTGGAACCAGCAGCTACTTAGACCAGTAGGTGATGGAACTAACAGGTGATGGAACCAGCAGGTGATGGAACCAGTGGCTGAAACCGGTAGCTGCTGGTTCCAGCAGGGTTGCAGGCAGTCGGCAGACTTGTTACTCACCGATATGGAGAACATTTCCAAGCAACAAGCTGATGCCCGCATGAACTTAAATGCATGTTTCGTACACTTTTGAACAAATTTAGGGTTGAGAAATATGAAATCTTGATTGTTATCCTGGTTGCTCTATTCGCACAGTAGGCCTACTTAACGTGTACTACCAGCTCGCATGCTCGGCACCTTCGTGCTATGCTCACAGCCAGGGGCGGATCCAGGTTTTTTTCTGAGGGGGGGGTCAGCTTCTGTCAATGATGATGATGATAGTGATAGTAGCCTTTCTTATTTACCGAAATTTACCGTTTTTCCGCACGATAAACCCGCGTTTTATACGGCTAAAGCAACACCTGTAGCCCTCCGTGGTGGCTCAGTCAGCTCAGGCGTTGAGCACGAGATCGCGGGATCAAAATCCTGGTCGCGGCGGCCGCATTTCGATGGAGGCGAAATGCAAAAACGCCCGTGTTCTTGCGTTCTGGTGCAGGTTAAAGAACCCCAGGTGGTCAAAATTAATCCGGAGCCTTCCACTACGGCATGCCTCATAATCAGAACTGGTTTTGGCATGTAAAACCCCAGAAAGAGGAAGAAGACCTGTAGCGAAGCCAGGTATCGGTTTCTCCGAGCTTATAGGAAAAGGACGTTACCCAATACAGCCATGTGCTTGGCGGCTGCGCCTGATAATACAGGGTGTTCAAAACTAAGCTTTATGGTTTTCTTAAAGTTAGGCACTGGGAGGCACGCGAAGACCACCTGTGCAAATAAGTTATGTGGCTAGGGGGGCACAAAGTGAGATGATAATTATCGCTGTGAGCAGCCCAATTAACAAAAATTGAACAATTACCTTTTGTTGACTGCAGTAAGTGGGTATGTTTGTATTGAAAACTTAGAGACAGTCGAGTTTCTACACAGTATCATTCGGAAGAAGTATTCTAGTGTGTCCGTGCTCCGAGATTTCAGACTCCAAATTTCAATTGTCGTACTACGCAGAATAATCGAGAATAAAGACGCGACAATTCTCATGAATTCCCGTGAATGATCATGAAGCTCAGTGACCACTTCTGTGGAGGGATGGCGGTGCCATCTTCTCTCTTGAGTCATGGTGGTGTGTTGACTAGAGGAACGTTCTTGAATATGGGCGTAACGCTCCGCTCCAACGCAGCAACTACTACGCTGGTTGTTTACGATATGCGAATCACCGCGTATGAAGACTCACGATGCCACCTACAAGAATAACGATGTGGCGTAGTAGGCGAGAGCGCGAGCCGGCGTCTTCATGTTTTGTTTCCCACGCGACGTCATCCTTTTACACAAGGCGCGCATCTGCTCCCGTTTCTCTAACCACGCAACGCCATCCTAGGCCCGCGCGCTGGCGTTGGCTGCTTCGGTGTCCGCTGACGTCACGCTCCCTCCATTCGCAGACGCTGCTCGAGGCTTCGCTCCGCTCCGCGAGAACGCCCACTCAGATAAACGGATCCGGTGGGTTTGAGCCTCCTATGCTTAATGTACGACAATAAAACTGCGAAGTTACAATGAAAAACTTGTAGCGTACGAACGGCACTGTGCTCATACTGGATATTGTCAACGTGTAACTGTGATCACAATGAGTGCTACAGTTAAAAAAAGTTGCCTATGCGTAGTTCTTAGTTTAGCTGTTGTTATTATTTATATATGAACACTTCAGCAAGAGATCTCTTTCATTAAGCAGATTGGTCGCGGAACCGATGACAGCCAATGAGGCAGCCGTTGACACCCCAAGGGGAAACTAAGTTAATCAGGCGCGAAGGCGCTTGAGCGGACCTCGGCGTGTTTGGCAAAAGGGACATCCCCTCGTTCATTAGACGCCACCGACGGGAAGAGTAAGGCACGGCAGGCGCCAGGAGGTCCAAGGTGTTCATGAGAAAAATTAAGTACGGCAACTTCGCGACACCACACTCCTACGGAATACAACTAAGCTTGTGAGCGAGCTAGCTTTACTTCTACATGGCTGATACCACTGGTACTCGTGAAAAATACTTTTGAAGAATGCTGGTGGCCATATTTTTTTTTTTTTTGCGAGAGGGCCATCCCCCTGTCAGCGAGGGGGCGATGCAGAAATCTGAGGGGGGGGGGTCAGGACATCCGGACATCCCCCTGGATCTGCGCCTGCTCACAGCGTCCACATGGACCTGTCCACAACTAATATGGCCACAACAGCCATATTTCAGTGGAGGAAAAAAATGTATGCATTTTCGCATTTTTATTGGTGCATGTGGAAGAACACCAGGCGGTCTAAATTGATCTGGAAACCTATTCTACCAAATGTTTCTTGTTTTTTGTGCTTTTTTCTGCTCATTTCTTGTTTCGGTGTGGCCATATATCATTGTATACCAACAGTCTTGTGAAAATTCAATTTTATTTGCGAGTAATGATTTCAGCTGAGCACAGCAATTCATACATCATCAGTTGTGTGTAGGTAGCATGACCATAAATTCCTCTTTTATGATGTCGGGTATGTTCTTGTCATGGAATAGCTGTGTGCTTTTTTCACACTCCGGTGCAATATAATTTACTTAGCTCCAAGTGGCTAAAAAATAACTATTTTTTAATCCTCCAGCTGCTCACAGATCTCTACTCTATACAGCTGACAGCGGATGTTCTGAGGGTCACTAGCAAGCCACTGTTGCCACTCTGCAGAGCTGCTACTTTAGGACGATGTGTTTGCTAATTTGTGTCTTGTATTTGCTAAGTTCTTGTTATGATAGCTAGTATGCATCACTGCTTTTTGTGTTTGTCATTGTATAGATACGAGGTGTGTTCAAAAAGAAACCGAACTTTTGCTATAACACGTTTACTGCTTATGGTACAATATTTTAAGTGCTGTCGCCTTCAAAGTAGTCCCCTCTACTGGAAATGCACTCTTTCCATCTTTTCTTCCATTTTTGGAAAGCCTCCTTGAACGCACTTTCTGGAATGGCACGCAGGTCTCTTCTCGCATTGTCCTGGATCTCCTCTACGGTTTGGAAACTGACGTCCTTTTAAGGTGGTTTTCAGCTTGGGGAACAGAAAAAAGTCTGCTGGGGCTAGGTCCGGAGAATATGGTGAGTGGGGCACAACAGGAGTGTGGTGTTTCGCTAAGTAGCTGCGGACAAGGAGTGACGTGTGAGCCAGGGCATTGTCATGGTGCAACATCCAAGCCTGATTTTCTCACAATTCAGGCCTCTTACTGCGCACAGAATCTCTCAAACGGGCTAGGATAACCTGGTAAACTTCTTTGTTTACCGTCTGACCATGTGGCACAAATTCCTGATGGACAATGCCTTTGCAGTGAAAAAACACCACCAACATTTCCTTTATTTTTGACCGACTTGAACGCTTGAACCAATCATAGCACTGCGTGCGACTCATACAGTCCTCCACGTATGCTTGGCTAAGCAACTGAAATGTCTCTGTGAAAGTTTTCCCAAGTTTGTAGCACAACTTCTCTCTCTCTCTCTCTCACACACACACACACACACACACACACACACACACACACACACACACACACACACACACACACACACACACACACACACACACACACACACGCACGCACACACACACACACACACACACACACACACACACACACACACTGTTTTTCCAATTCCTTAATTGTCACTTTGCCACCAATCCGAAGAACAGCTTGTTCATGCACTCACTTCAGCGGCTGTAGCTCGCCAACTAACGGTCAGAGCAAAACGTGGCAAATAGCAGTTTGTTGCCTAAACCTACCGCTACATGCGCTCAGTAGCCGCAGCGCGCTCCCTCTGCCGGTTGGCACGCTATTTCAAAAGTTCGGTTTCTTTCTGAACACACCTCATATATATATATAGATTGTATAGTGTATGATACTTTTTTAGAGAAAATGAGCAATGACATTTGCAGTGTGCATGAAATATAGCTATTGTCAATTTGTGGAAAAATCTGCTGTCAACTTTTCAGTACCTCTTCAATTAACAATAAATTCCACGAATGTGAATTGTGTGCAGAGCTTCATATTTCTCATTATGTAAGCCCAGCTTCAGCTTGGCCTCTGGAGGTAAAATTTTTGTATAATGAAGGAAAAAGAGTGCACTGGTGTAAAGCATAAGGTCTAATATGTACCTTTGAACATCATTCTTGGGTTGTATTTCACTATGCCACGTTCTTCAATGAATGGATCAGTGCACAGAGTTGAAAAGCAGTAAGGTCTTAGCTAGAAACAGCAGATCCTAACTCCAAGAGTGAATGCTTGGACTAGTTAGTTCGAGTCCAAACAAAACCACTGAGTGCATTGTTGGAACCAGTGCAAGCCAACTGAAAACCAGCAGGTTACTTGCTGGTTCCAGCAGCAAGCCCGCAGGCAGCCTGCCAAGACCAACAGAAAACCAGTAAGCACCCTGCTGGAACCAGCACAGCCAGCAGGTTGCCTGCTGGTACCAGCAGAAAACCAGTAAGCACCCTGCTGGAACCTACAGCAAGCCATCAGGCAGCCCGCTGGGACCAATAGAAAACCAGTAAGCACCCTGCCGGAACAGCACAACCAGCAGGAAACCAGCAGGTTACTTGCTGGTTCCATAAGAAACCAGTACAAACCAGCAGCTCCCAGCAGGAAATCAACAGGAAATTTTCACCTGGGAGTGGTGTGAAAAAAGGGCATGGACACTGAGCTGTGGGTAAATTGAACCCTCTGTTTGCCCAACAAGGTTCCATTTCACTTGAATACGCAGAGTATAGATACAATAAAACTGAGACTGTGGCAAGTCAGTAATGCTTCATTTTGGATATAAAACAGCACACGTAGAAACCAAACAGCTGACCAGCAGCGCTTACAGATGTCATCATCATCATCATCAGCCTATATTTTATGTCCACTGCAGGACGAAGGCCTCTCCCTGCGATCTCCAATTACCCCTCTCTTGCGCTAGCGTATTCCAACTTGTGCCTGCAAATTTCCTAACTTCATCATCCCACCTGGTTTTCTGCCGTCCTCGACTGCGCTTCCCTTCTCTTGGTATCCCTTCTCTAACCCTAATGGTCCACCGGTTATCCATCCTACGCATTACATGGCCTGCACAGCTCCATTTCTTGCGCTTAATGTCAACTAGAATATCGGCTATCCCCGTTTGTTCTCTGATCCACACCGCTCTCTTCCTGTCTCTTAACGTTAGTCCTAAGATTTTTCGTTCCATCGCTCTTTGTACGGTCCTTAACTTGTTCTCGAGCTTCTTTGTTAACCTCCAAGTTTCAAAGAAGTTAACAAAGAAGCTTGAGAACAAGTTAAAGACCACACAAACAGCGATGGAATGACAGATGTCAAGGTATGTGTTATTCTGTAAAACATAAGTTAGTGCATGGGTTCAAGAACGCCGGAAAGCGGTATGGCGTTAACATTGTCTTTTCTGCCAGAAATAGGCTGGGACTGAATTGCGCTCTTGTTGACTACTGAACACCGTGAGGCAGCTCAAGACAAGTTTCGTATCAAACACACGTTAAAGTTTGCACCCTGTTATAGTGGCATGGTTTATAGAATGTCCTTACATGTGGTAAAGCTTCTGTGGGACAGGCAGGACATTAAGGGACAGTTAGGAGCACAGTGTGTTTGTCAAAAATGCCGCTTCCAGCAGTTTTAGCCCTGTACAGCTGATCGTGCGGTTGTTCAGACACAAATATATCAGACTTCCCGAGAAGTGGTTGAAGCACATCACATTTGCAAAGAGAAGAATGACTGTTAGCTGGACATCAGTTGGTTTGCACGACAAAGAAATGCTGTTTCTGTGGAAGAAATTTTCTCAACATTCACTGAATCAGACGGCTTCAGCAACTCGGGCCACATTTGTATTTGTGCTGGCTTATATATATGTGAATGGTATCCATAAGTCCTTCAGTTGCGAGTTCTGTGCTAGTGGTGCATGGGTCTTTCTTCATGTGAGTCCTAGTTTTTATGTGAACTGTTTTATATACAAAATGGAGTATTGCTAACACAACAACTTTAATGAAGGTACGGCCATATCCGACAGGATTTTTCAACAGGCCGCATTGCGTCAGCAATGGTAAAGAGCACGTTTCTCCTTCTCCATAATGCCTGCAGCAAATAAGTGCCAGTGCTTCAAGTCAATGATTCAATTCTCTCTATGCATAAAATGACATGACTGGCTGTGGAGTAAATCGAAATGTAATTAGGGAGTAATTTATGGGGACTCTCTGGAAAATGCACTAATAACTATCCTAGTGCCTTGACTTTCTTCAGTAAAGTCTACAGCACCAGAGAATATTACACAACTTTCACACATTTATGAAGTACTGACATGAAGTGCGATGAAGTGCGCGCACTTTGGCACTGGCGCTTTAGCATGAGCGAGCCTCACGGAACGAACACCTTGCCAGTGCTTGTTCCTATGCCTGAACTACTGTCTGCTAATATGTTCCTAGTTCATTGAGTTTTATTAATTGTCGGCAGCCAACCATGGCTGCAGAGATGCAACAATTGGTGGCGAGGAAGACTCAGGACTCACCGCCACTTCACCGAAGGAACTACATGGCGACATCCGACTTTGGTCGGATACCCGAATTCAGTGGCAGCTCCGGCTCTCGGAGATTCTGGTATGGGAGGCTTCAATTCTTTTTCGAAGCTAACAACATTACAGATGCTTACAAGAAACGTGCTCATCTGCTAACGTTGTGTGGGGAACAGACTTAAGACGTTGTGTGCACTCTCGTTCAGCCCAAACAGTTCAGCCAAGTGAGATACAAGGACATAGTCGACATGCTCACGGCTCATTTTAATCCAGAACCTTCTGAAGTCTTCAACAAGACACGCTTCTAACGACGTGACCAACTGCACGACGAAACGTTCAGCAATTACGCGACAGCGTTTAAGAAACTAGCAGCTGATTGTAATTTTGGAACCAGCGCAGACACGGCTGTGAATCTGACAATGATGCCTATTGACATAATGTTGCATGATCATTTCGTTTGTGGTCTCCAGAACCAGCAGGTCCAGGAACAACTGGTTTCCAGAAAAGGACTCGACGTTCAAGAAAGCGTTTGACTTTGCATTGCGAGCTAAAAACACCATCGAAGATCAGAAAAATGTGAAGGTGGAATTTAAAGACATTGACGAAGCCAGTACAAGCATCTGCAAGACAAGAGAATCAAGGTAGCTCCAGTACCTATGCCCAAAGAAGAATCAATGCTGTTGGCATTGTGACGTGCAACGTAGTCTGGACACTTGCAAGTTTCAGACAGCTTCCTGCAACTACTGCAAGAAATGCGGACACATTGACAAAGCATGCATAGAGAAGTGGAAAGAAGCAAGAACTAAGAGGAATAACAACATCGAAATTCCACGACAAGGAATTTCGACAACAGCCTCAGCACTAGACGTGGTGCTTTACGAACTCAACTCCTTAGGGGACGCGTCCAGCAGACAGCAGGTCATGATTCAGCTACACATACATGGCAAGCCCTTGTATTTTGAGGTCGGCTCAGGTGCAGCCTGCACTCTCATCAGTGAGGCCACGTTAAAAGCCACAAGGATGCATGATCCACCACAGATTCAGACGAAAACCTTTTCCTATGCACATGGTCAGGTCAGTGCCTTTGAGTTCTAGGTTGTGCAACGGTGGAAGTAACGTACAGGGACAAGAAGTCTACGTTACCGCTTATCGTTATCAAAAGAGCAGGGTGTAACCTCCTCGGACGAAATTGGTTTCCTCATCTGGGTATACAGATAACAGGCATCAATGACATATCAGACGACGAACTCGTTTCCAAGCATCTGGACAAGTACGAGTCTGTGTTCGACGATGACATCTCAGGACACGTCGGTCCTGCGGTACAAATCGAATTTATGGAAGGAGCAAAGCCAAAGTTCCTAAAAACATGGCAGGTTCCTTTCGCGCTCTGCTATAGAGGATGAACTGGATCAACTGCAAGGTCAAAGCATAATCGAGACTGTGCAGCATTCAGATTGGGCAACGCCTCTCGTACTCGTTCGAAAGAACAACAAGTCATTGCGAATATGTGGCAACTACCGTTGTACAGTGAATCAGGTATTAAAGAAGGCAGATTACCTACTTCCCACAACAGATGAGGTTCTCAGCCATTTGAGGGGCGGCAAGGCCTCCAGCACACTGGATTTAGCACAGGCTTACCAGCAACTTCATGTAACACAGGAGACACCATAGATATTCACTCTGAACACACTGAAAGGGCTCTACAAGGTCAAACGGTTGCCTCTGCCACACCAGCCATTTTTCAACCCTTCATGGTGACTATGTTGTCTGGCACCACAGGCGTTTGTGTGTACTTAGACGACGTGATGCTCAGTGGAGAGGATGCAGTGGAACATGCCGTCACATTGGAAGAAGTCCTCCAGAGGCTGCGCAAGTACAATCTGTGCCTCGGCAAAAACAAGTGCTGTTTTGCACTGGGACAAGTTTCTTTTCTGGGACACTGGATTAATGAAATACGCGTTCACACCAGCGAAGAGAAAGTTTGAGCTATCACTGAGGCTCCAGCACCAAACTGCAAGCAAGCGGAGCAGTCATTTCTCGGAATGCTGGCTTTCTACGACAGATTCTTGAAGAACAGGGCAACAATTGCCAGCTGTCTCTACCAGCTCCTTCAAAAGGATGCCACGTGGAGATGGGAAACCCAGCATCAAGAAGCTTTTAATGAACGTAAGAGATTTCTTCTTAGATAATACTGGCACACAACGACGAACTGAAGGAGCTTCATGTCTCATGCGACGCTTCACCATACAGCATAGGAGCTGTTGTCTCAACGTGATGACCAGAATAGAGAGGCACCGATCGCTTTTGCATCTAGGACACTAGGGCCGGCAGAACGAAGCTATGCACAGTTCGACAGAGAAGGCCTTGCTGTAGTATTTGCAGCTCATCAGTTCCACATATATATTGCGGGAAGAAAGGTAACTTTCGTCACTGACCATTAACCGCTGCTCGGCATACTGGGCCCGGAGAAACAAGCGGCTTAAGTCCTCTCACCACGAATGACCAGATGGTACATCAAGTTATCTGCGTATGACTACAACAATGTCTACAGGCATGGCAAGAACCATCAAAATGCACACGCGTTGAGCTGATTGCCATAACCAGAACGCACCACTGAGCCATGGCCACCAGGCAACGTACTATTGTTTGAAGTGTTGTCGAGACCTCCGTTTACAGCTATAGAGATAGCATGTCTGACACAGCAAGACAATATCCTGCAAAGGCTGTACAAGTCAATGCAGAATGGCACAGTTGAGGAACTCACTGGAGATGAGTTCACTCCTTACGAACAAAGAGCAACTGCACTGGCAGCTCATCGCGAGTGCCTCACGATTGAATCACAGGTGATTATACCAAGCTCAGCATGGTCTCACACTCTGGAACTTCTACATGCTGGCCACTGAGGCATGGTAGCCATGAAGAAGTGCACAAGAAGCTACGTATGGTGGCCCGGAATTGACAAGGTTATTGAAGAAATGGTGTGACAGTGCCGTGAATGCCAGCCAACACAGAAGAGTCTATTCAAAGTTCCTATTCCCACCTGGGACCGTCCCCAGACACCATGGAACACAGTGCATGTTGGTTTCGCGGGGCCACTACATGGGCACACCTACGTAGTTGTTGTGGATGCGTACACAAAGTGGGTGGAAGTCCGTCACATGACATAACCAACATCCGCAGTTGTCATCCATGTACTTCAAAGTCTCTGCTATTTCCGACATACCCCGAAAAGTTGTCTCCGACAACGGAAGAGCCTTTATTTCTAGTGAGATATAGCAGTTCTATGCGTCAAATGGCTTATAGGCCACCATATCACCAGTGCATCATCCTGCAACGACCGGCCAGGCCGAATGCTATGTGGCAGAACTGAAGAGAGCACTCCTGATGGATATGCAGTGGTCCATACAGTGTCGACTTGCGAGATTCCTGTATCGGCAACACACCATGGTTCTCACAGTTACAGGAATGACACTTGCGAGAGCGATGTTTGGACGAGAACTTTTGTGTCTTC
Source organism: Dermacentor silvarum (assembly GCF_013339745.2). NCBI lineage: Eukaryota > Metazoa > Arthropoda > Arachnida > Ixodida > Ixodidae > Dermacentor > Dermacentor silvarum. The sequence continues at coordinate 67,456,990 of NC_051154.1, read as the reverse complement.
TAGACCTACTCAAGCCAGAGATGGAAACACATATCCACGAGCGCCAGGAGACACTGAAACAATGATGTCGGTTCTCAGTAGGGGAAGAAGTGCTTAGCCGACAGTTTAAAAAAAATCCAGACTGGACTGGAGGGGAAATACTGCGCCACGTCAGTCCACGATCCTGGCTTATAAAAAGCGTCCTCCGAAAGGTTCGGTGCCACCTCAACCACATAAAAAAAAAACGAGTCAGACCAGGCAAGCAACCTAAGCGCCGACAGACTGGAACACAGCAAATTAATTCTCAGACACCATGCTACAAGAAACAAGTTCTACTGTTACGCTGGCACTGGACTCACTCGATACGCCAGACAACACTTCCTCTCAACCATTGATCTCGACATCATAAGCAGGAACCACCGGCAACTGCGCCACCAGAGGTTAGGCAGCCTCCTGACCACTATGGAGACAGTCTAAGGGAGGAAGAATTGATATGTCACCAGAAGACAACAACAATGAAGTGAGCGAGCGAAGGCACTGCACTTTGGCACAAGCGCACCTCATGGAACGAACGCCTCGCCAATGCTTGCTCCTACGTCTGAACTACTGTCTGCTAACATGTTCCTGGTTCCTTGAGTTTAATAAATCATCGGCAGCCAAATATGGCTGTAGAGACGCAACAGTGAGTATGAAGATTACAGTGCTAGCAGACACCTTGTGGCAGAAGATTTGTCCCCAAAACACCCTTTCTAGCAAATTCGCACTCTCAAGTGCCACGGCGTCTTCCCACTCTCCAAAATGCGGAATGACTTAAAAGGACTTGCTGGGAGCCTAGTTGGTGCGTACTTTACATAGTAGGAAAGCACTCAACACACACACACACACACACACACACACACACACACACACACACACACACACACACACACACACACACACACACACACACACACACACACACACACACACACACACACACACACACCTGTCAATTTCTGCTGTGGTACGTCTTTACGATTCTTTACTATGCTAAGTACGCACCAAATAGGCTTAAGTTTGGAAGCTATCTTGTACGCATTCGAAAAGCCGACGTTCGGTTTCGCCTCACGCGATTAGCCTAGGCCGCGATATCGGCGCGGCCTTGACAATCGCGCGAGACGAATCCGAACGTCAGCTTTTCGAACGCGTCAAAGATAGCGGCCCAACCGTGACAGACAAATCAAGTCACAGTATGCATGGTATGCACTCGAAACAAACGCTGAACACGAACGCTCGCCGACCCAAAGAGCGAAGCTCACCTTAGCTTTGTCCATGGCACTCTGTACCTTTTCCTCCATCGCTGCACACTCCGCTACAGACTGCACGTACTCAATCCAATCAAAATATGCCTCTCTTTCCTCCGCCATTGCTCTGCGCGTCAATATGCCAGCTGTATGGGACCAATTACAGTGTACTAGGGCCAATCCACCGTTGAAGGTACGAGCTGAATCGTAACAGCTGAAAATAGCTATGGCGATGCGGCTTTTAGTAGCTGTCAGGCGGCACGAGCACGGTGGGCACGATCGTCTCATTTCAGGACTCGCCAGCCGTTTGTGCGCAGGCGCGAGTGCGAGCGGCTTCGAGAGAATGAATGAATGAAAAACTTTATTGAATAAAAAGAAAAGGCAAGGGAGCGGGAAGGGTGGGTCCCTAGTCTAGGACTCCAGTGGCCTGGTCTAAGAAACCCTTCTGGATCTCCAAGTCAGCTCGAGCGAGGACGGCCTCCCAAGGCTCCCTGAGTGAGGTCAGTATCAGGGGCGAGTTAATGTTCGGTGGCCTACACGAGAGAGAAATTCTGGGGGCATTGGCTTCTAGAATGCCTGACCTCGCAGACTGGTTGCCTTGCAACACTCGCAACGCGCGGATCTTGCGTTTTGCTTGTTTTTCTTTTTTGTTCGCGCCATTTTTCTCCTTTGCTCGGCTCGCTCGGCCCAGCGAACGTGGCACGCTGTGTTTCCGGCGTTGTTGTGCTAGCGCTATGTCGCGCTGTCGTGCATATAATTGCAGCAAGAAGCCAGATGGTTATGCAGTTTTTATGATACCACAAGGAAAGCGCGTGGCGGCTTGCGCAGGAAGCAGTGGCTGCAGAACATCGGCCGAAATAACTTTGTTACGACAAAGAACTGCGCTGTTCGCGAGGTAAGGCGCCTATCTTATTGCTCGAATCAAAGCATCCCCTAATGCTGTATTTTTTTTTTAAATTCCTCCGGCCTGCTCATCAGCGTTCTTGCTGCGACAATTTTTACGTTGCATAAAAATGGGATTGTCCTCAGTATGCTGAATATCATGCTGGGACTCCATCACCTCGCACGTCGTCAACTGTTATTCAGTCTGAAATGCATTACTGTAGGTTCTACTTTCCGCTGTGAACAATTATGTGCGAAGATACAGCCTCTTCTTGATCGCACTTTTCGTGATTGTTAGGATCCGTTACCTCTTTTACTGAAAATCGAAATAGCGGATTGTAGAGGAGCTTTCGTTCCAGCTTACTTCGATGTGTGCGTCAGTTAAATGCAATGAACGCAGGCCCTGAGAAAAATGTCACAGTTTCGCCCTAAGCGCGAAGCAATGAATGCGATAGCAACACAGCAATGTCATACGAAGTAAGGTGAGCGGCTTTGGTAGCAATATGAATTGTAGTAAACATGAGCTGATTAAGTAAGCAGGTGTGCTGCGGCGTAAGTAGACCGACATGAAGAGAGACTCGATGACCACGAGAAGGCGCGTGTGAAACGGTGGTGTTGATGAGAAGCGCTTCCCGTGGGCAGCGCGTGCGAAGGGACACACCTGTAGCGCTGCACTGCCGATCCGGGCAGCATTGCATGTGTAGCGTGCGTTGGAAAATGTGGCCCGACTATTACTAACTGAATGAACAAGCGTGGTTTGAGCGCGCACAAACAAACATGAATAGATCACACTGAATGACTGCAGACAACGACTGTCAAAACGCTGGCAGCAAGCACATACGCCGCAGCGGGCGAAGGTACGTGCGGTCTATCGCTTCAACGGAATCTGAGCGGCGAATGCACAGCGCATACAAAGGTCAGATCCGTGTGGAGATAAGAGACGGTGCGGGCGAGCAACGAGCGCGGTTGTTGGCAGAGTAGAAGTGCGCCCCCCCCCCCCCCCCCCCTCCGCTCCCTCCGGCGCTGGCTTCCCGCTTCCTTGCTTGCGCGTGGGAGATTGAGTGCGTTCGCTCTCCGTGATAGCGCGCGTCCCCGCACGCTTCCGCTCGGGCATACGGCGCGCGGCAAAGATTTTATCTATAGGGAACCTCACGGCGACGGCGACGGCAGAAATCCGGTTGAAGTGTCCATATAATTGCTATCGCAATAAAATTAATGGCAAGTATACTCGTGGTATTGCGGGTGATGAGCGTTATCTAGTCCACATTGCGTTTTTTCAGTTCTTGAACTTGCTTTGAATTGGGCTGCCACGCACGCATGAGTGGGTGACGATTACTATTTGGTTTTCTCACGGAAACAGGCAATGTGCAGGGGGTGTTCGCATGATCGCGCACGCTTGCTCGCACTGAAATTGCGCAGCCATCCTGAATATTCAGTTTAGAGACGACAACGCAAAAGCTACTTTCACATTGAGATAACAAACATATGGACGGACGGTGCAATCGCGACTAATTCATTATAAGAGGGACGCTGAACATTATACCTGCGGTGCACATGCGCGCACAGGCAAGGAAAAAAAGTCATACACATAGGGATGTGCCACAACCAATTACTAGATCAGATGCACAAGGTAAAACATCTTACCATGTGGCAGAAAAAATGTCTGGAGTGTAGAACTCGCCTCGAAGCTCCTATTACGTCAGTATGCCCTATTCATACGGCTTTAAGAAGAAACCAACCTCCTCGTAAGCCTTACCTTCAGCGTTCTCGATGCTTTTATCAGCATTGTTCAAAATTTTCTACACCAATGGGGCGCGCAAATGGCCCACAATCATGCGCCTCCATCGAATGCGGCGGCCGGTCCGCGGGAGCCAAGGAGAAAAAGCGTGCCGTGTGCAGCGCGCGCAGCCAGCGCGCGAGGAGAATCGAGGAGGAAAGCACCGCGGGAAGGAGAGTCGCTACTTTCAAATTATCAAGGGGCTTTAATGGATATATTAAGCATCGTCATATGCTGGAAACGCACTACGAAATTTGTGGGCTATGTAGTGACGCTTTTAGTGGAGCAGTTTGTTTTCGAGAAACGAGATGGAGCTGTAGGCGCCGCGCCGCACGTGGCCTGAGTGACAGCGCACGAAGACGAAACAATTACCGCTTCTACCTTGCGTCTGTGCGATCAGCTGTCGGAAATGCAACTGAGTTTTCGCCAACGCACTGTGCTCATTTGATTGAATCATGTGGATTGAGATGTGTGCAGTAGTAGGCTGCAAAAATAGTGACTGGCATATTAAGGCCAAGTTCGCGGACCGCTGCTGCAGCTATCCATACGTGGCACTTCGAGATGTACGGCTTTCCTCGAGGATACAGGAATTTGCTCATCGGCCAGCGTTGTATCGCTAACCTTCAAAGGAAGGGTTTCAGCCCCAGAACGTCGGCAAGAGTGAGTACATGCTCGTTAATGACAAGGGTAATAGCGCCGCTTCCTGTCACAGTAAGTTTCACGCACAGTGTTTACACATATCTACCCCAACTCATGGAAACTTAATTACGCCTACTCTATCGCGAACGTGTCAAGAATAATTGAATGGGTGCACACTTGAATATATGCGCCCTGTATAGCACAATGAATGACGGACTAAACTGATGGCGCAGGAATGGTCGAAGCTGGATGTTTCGTGACAGTCCACAAAAGTAAGCGAGTTACTATGATAATATATGTTTGCTAGAAGGTATTACAATGCGCAAAACAGCTACGAACGTTTCAAGCCCTGTGCGCAGCAAGAAGAAATCTATTGTAACTGAGCACAACCGCGAGCGATTAGGCAGAAAATAATCAGATATAGTGACCACACCGAGGAACTTACTGAGTCAGAAACGTGACAAGCCGCTGCTTCAATATATTTGCCAAGAACGAAGAGCAAAACACACTAATCCTGATTCAATTCATAAGCGGAAAGTTTGGATAACTTGGAATACATATTTTTACGTAAAACAGCACAAGACGGGAATATTTACACTGTATTTACACAACGTGGGAGACACAGTATAGCCAAGATGGTGGACAGCCACCAGCACCCGACAGAACCGTCTTCTTTGTCGTCTGCCCCATGCAGAATGTCTCTCTCGTAGCATTACCCCCGGCGGTAGATGCGCCGTCTCGGCACACTTCAAACATTTTCGGTAGAAGGAGAGTGGTATGCTTTCAGTCTGCTGACGTGAACTATGTCACTGGGAGCGATCGCAGTTGGCAAAGTCGGAGAGACAGGAACAATCTCGTAGGTGACGTCCGTGACCTGGCGGACGATTCGGTAAGGACCCGTGTACCGAGATAACTTCTCGGACAAGCCAACACGACGGAATGGACACCACAGGAGAACTAAGGCACCGGGTGAGAAGCGAACGTCGTGATGCCGGCTGTCATATAGAGGCACTTCTGGGTCGCTTGCGAGGCCGACAGCCTAGAGCGGGCGATCTGACGCGCGTGATCGGCACGAGCGATGGCATCACGTGCATATTCGCTAGGCGGCGCGGCAGCAGCCGGAAGTAGGGTGTCCATTGGTAACGTCGGTTCACGGCCAAAGAGCATATAAAAGGGCGAATAACCGGCGGTATCGTGACGCGATGAATTGTAGGCGAAGGTCACGTAAGGTAGCGCCAGGTCCCAGTCAGGGTGTTCAGATGAAACATACATTGACAGCATGTCCGTGAGGGTGCGATTTAGGCGCTCGGTGAGGCCATTTGTTGGGGATGGTAGGCAGTGGTCAACTTGTGCTGTGTTGAGGAGGAGCGCAATAGATCGTCGATTACTCGGGATAAAAATGCGCAGCCTCGATCTGGGAGCAATTGGCTAGGGGCGCCATGGTGTAGAATAACATCGTGGAGCAAAAAATCGGCAACGTCAGTAGCAGTGCTGGTGGGGAGCGCTGGAGTGATTGCATACCTGGTCGCATAATCGATAACAACGGCGACCCACTTGTTGCCGGATCTTGACTCAGGAAAAGGACCGAGAAGGTCTAAACCAACACGGAAGAATGGTTCGGTCGGGATGGAGAGCGGTTGAAGCAGTCCAGCAGGGGATGCGGCAGGACGTTTCCGATGTTGGAATTTATCGCAGTAGGTCACGTAACGTTGAACAAACCGGGCGAGACCGCGCTAGAAGAAGCGGCGTCGGACACGGTCGTACGTGCGGGATACGCCAAGGTGACCAGCAGTTGGTTCGTCGTGAAGCTAATGCAGGACCGTTGAACGCAAATGTTTAGGCACAACGAGGAGCAGCTCAAGGCCATCGGACTGGACGTTATGACGGTAAAGTGTTCCTTTCACGAGGACGAACATGCGCAGTGAGGCGTCGTTAGGTGCGGATTCCAGCCGGTCAATGAGCGATCGTAAAGAAGCATCACGACGTTGTTCGGCACAAGTCTGGAGAAACTGAGACATGGACATAACGCAGGGGCTAGGTTCGATCTCCGATCCGTCTGGTTGGTCAACAGGGTAGCGGGACAAGTATTCCGCGTCCATGATTAGGCGGCCAGACTTGTAGGTAACTGAATAAGAGTACTCCTGAAGGCGCAGCGCCCAACGACCAAGTCGTCCAGTAGGATCCTTCAATGAGGAAAGCCAACAGAGAGCGTGATGATCAGTGACAACACGGAAAGGGCGGCCATACAAGTAAGGACGGAATTTCGAAACCGCCCAAACAAGGGCAAGACATTCCCGTTCCGTAATCGAGTAATTGCTTTCAGATTTCGAAAGGACATGACTTGCGTACGCAATTACACGATTAATGCCTTCTACTTTGCCAACAACTGGGCTTGTACTTTGCCCGCTTGTGGCGGTCGCCCGCACCATCTCTTATCTCCACACGGCTCTGACCTTTGTATGCGCTGTGCATTCGCCGCTCAGTTTCCGTTGAAGCGATAGACCGCACGAACCTTCGCCCGCTGTGGCGGCTGCGCTTGCTGTAAGCGTTTTGACAGTCGTTGTCTGCGGTCATTCAGTGTGATCTATTCATGTTTGCTTGTGCGCGCTGACACCACGCTTGTTAATTCAGTTAGTAAGCGAATGTGTACAAGTTTATGCAGCCGATAAAACCACTATCCCTACTCCGAATAGCTCTCTACTAATTTGCTATCGCAATTGATGCTTCGCCTTTCGGGAGAAACAGCGACATTTTTTTAAAATCACTTTGCGCTCTGATGCGGACACACGGTAAAGTCGACGGTGAATGTGCAAAGGGTCGCCAGTGTTAATTCGGTGGGTGACAATCTTAGTCTGGCGCAGGGGTCGATCACGAATGTCGAAAATGTCGCTGTATCAGGCCAAAACCCGGCAGAGAGCGTCGGCTTGGTCAGGCGAAAGGTCTGATCCAATCATGTTGCGGAAAATGCTGTCGTCAGAACTTGACAGCGAAACCAGCTTCTTCAGGAGCAGTTATGGCGACAACCTTGACGTCATGGTCTGTTATAGCGGTGAAGTGGGCAAGCAACATCTTGTGGGGCAACACTTGGGGGGTCAGACCAAAGTTTAGTAGTGGGAGGAACACACACTCATCAGCTAATGTGGCGATGGTGTGTGGTACAGTAATATTGCGCGTCAGGCGTACGTCAGTAATCGGAGTGACGTTATAGTCGCCGTCAGGAACGGGAGGGGTCGATGACAAACACACGTACGTCACGTGACGGCTCGAGGCGGTAGGCGAACAAAAGCGGTGCGGCTTAAGCGGCTGACGGGCGTTTCACAGGCATCGGATACAAGAGGAAGATCAAGGCAGAGTGTTTCAGAAGAACAATAAATTAAGGCCGAGTGTGCCGAAAAAAAGGTCATGGGGGAAGTGAGCAAGGACGGCAAAAAGGACAACAGTGTGACGACCGGCAATGCTGCCACGGGCGGTGCACATTCCGATCACTTGAACAGCACCACCATCGGCAACACGTATTGTCTATGTCGTAGACGGCGTCATAATCTTCTGCAGGCGGAGGCGTAAATGAGCGCTCATAATAGACAAGTGTGCGCCAGTGTCGATGAGGGCGGTCGCAGGAACATTGTATACTTTGACTTCTAGGAGGCGATGGTGAGTATGGAGAGCCAGCAGAGGATTTGCAGGGGACGATGGCATTGTAGCTTCACCTCCATAAGCTGCGCTATCTAGTTTTCCGGCTGCGAGCGTCCAGAGAAGGACGGCGAGGAAAAGCGGCGAGGCTGCTGAGAGCGGGATTGGCGGCGTTGCGGCGACGGGGAGCGGGAGAAGCGGAGAACAGGAGCAGTGGCGTCAGAGGGAAGAGGCTCGTGGGAGGACGACGAGTAGTAAGTAGGGGAACCAGCGGCTGAACGTCTAGAAGGAGTAGGGTGCATGGAGGTCGGGCGAGATGCGTAGGTCCAACGGCGACGGCAATAATGAGCAATGTGCCCGGCCTGATGACAGGAGAAGCAGATGGGCTGATCGTCGGGCGTTCTCCATTCCGCAGGATTGCGGAAGGAGACAGATGAGGTGTAGGATCGTCGAGCGGGTCCAGAGAAATAAGGCCGAGCGTCAGGACGAGTCAGTGGACACGCTGATGGAAGGCCGAGATTGGCAAACTCCTGCCTGACTACAGCTTGAATGAGGGACACCGATGGCTGCGATGGGTCACTGGCGTGGGGTGTAAACACGGGTGGTTGAATAGGTGCAGGACAGGCAGCTTCAATTTCGCGACGAACAATGCGCGTAACGTGGTCACAGGTGGGCGGCTGGCGAACGGCATCACACGATGAAGTTGCAGCCGTATTGGGCAGCCGGGTGAATCTCTGGGTTATATGGCGGCTCTTGGCGTGTTCAAACCGCCGGCACTCTTTGATGATTGTGTCGACGGTATCAACGTTGGTGTACACGAGCAGGTTAAAAGCATCGTCGGCGATACCTTTGAGCACATGAGAAACCCTCTCGGACTCGGGCATGTGCTCGTCAACCTGGCAGCAAAGAGCGATAACGTCTTCAATGTAAGAGACGTATGACTCGGAGGATGTCGGTGCACGAGTCGCAAGTTCATTCCGCGCAGCAAGCTGCCGACCAGTGCTGTCACCGAAAAGGCCACGGATCGTCTCTTTGAAAGAGTCCCAGCTTGTAATGTCCACCTCGTGCGTCTCGAACCACACCCGCGGTGGGCCATCGAGGTAAAAAATCACGTTGGCGAGCATAATGATCGGGTCCCACCTGTAGCTGGCGCTGATCCGTTCGTAAAGGTTGAGCCATTTGTCGACGTCAACCCCATCTAGGCCGGAAAAGACGCCAGGATCACGAGCTGGAGGCAGAACAATGTAGGTGGGAGCCACGGGAGGGGCAGGCAGTGAAGACGATGTGCCTGCACCGACTGACATGGTCGGAAGCGTGATGAGGCGGCCATTGCGGAGCTCCGTGATGGAAACAGGGAACTACCCAGCACTTCTCCACCACAAAGATGTTACGTAAAACAACACAAGGCGGGACTATCTACACTGTATTTACACAACGCGGGAGACACAGTAGTCAAGATGTTGTTGTTGTTGTTGCCTCAATACATGACTCGTACCCACGAGGGGGATTGGCCACACTGGATAAAATAAAACATACACCCAACAACGAACAAAAGTGGTTGTTGGCGAACAATCAAAATTAAAATTTTGGCAACTCCTTAACACATATTTTGAGAGGTCCTATACATAAACTAACTAAATAAAAAATTCAGAGAAAACTAACTACAAAAATAAACATAAAATAACATGTCCCACGGTCGGTACCCTAGCAGCGCAACCTTACGGATGCTTCGATGAATTTGTGTACAGCAGTGATCATCGAACCCTGAATTGTGCCTAATTGACAGGCCCCAAAAGACAACATGTTTGGTGTTGTAAGTGCCAAACCCAGATTACTACTAGGAAATAGCACAAAAATTCTACGGAGGGAGGAGAAGCGGTGGCAAGAAAGAAAGAAATGGTCCAAGATGGTGGACAGCCACCAGCACCCGACAGAGCCGTCTTCTCTGTCGTCTGCCCCAGGCAGAATGTCTCTCTCGTAGCAATATTTAGCCCCGTTTTTAGAACAAGCACCATATACTCTGCTCGCGCCGTTTGAACGTAGCTTAATCAGCTCTGAAAGCACTTTTGCATGTTCTCTGAAGCTGTGGCCAAAGCTTCGTGGCGTCCACCCAGTCATCGTCTACGATATCTCCCGAAACAGAGGTTTGCTAAGCCGCACCGACGCCATACAGGTCATTGTAAACATGGAGGCAACGGAGACAGTTGATGCAAGCAATGGATGCGTCACCACATGATCAAACACGGCAGCGCCCACGGGATCGCCGCTAAAAAGGGAAATATATATATATATATATATATATATATATATATATATATATATATATATGTTTATCATATTGTGAGCCAGTTTCAAAACAGTTTCGCCAACTGGTATCGGCACTTACTTTCGTCTGTGTATTTCGATATCGTGATATGGCGTGAAGCAAGACGTAGCACGACTCACCCACATTCATTCATTCATTCCCAAAACTTTAGTCCTGAAGCCCGGTCTTTTCAGACCGAGGCGGGCCGCGTCCACGTCGGCACCTTCAGGCTTGACCGAGCCTTATGGCGCCATCGTGGACCCTTTGGACAGCCCGTAGTTGATCTTCATATGAAGAGCTTGATATCTTGTGCCAGTAAAGCCATTTTTCTTCGGGGTCGGCGAGAGTCGCGGGACAGCCCGCCAGCATGTGTCTGATTTCAATGATGCCATCGCACACGTTACATTCTTTCCTAATTTCTCTTTCGGGGTGAATTTTATTTGTGAAATACGGAGTGGGGTACGTTCCGGTTTGCAGTAAACGTAGCGTGACTGCCGGATCCCTGTTCAACTTTACGTGTGGCAGTGGGAATTGCCTACGCCCCAAGTAGTACTATTTAGCGATGTCGTTGTAAGTTAGTAAATGATCTTTATGATCCCCGGAATGGTAGTGGGTGTCGGTTCGGTTCTGACCGGCACGACAAGCAAGTCCTCGTGCCAGGTCGTTCGTCACGTCGTTGAGGTTCAGCCGAATCTCGTCCACTTGTCCCATATGTGCAGGAAACCATCGGATTTCAGTTTTGATAGTTTCGACCTTATCGATAATTTTAGCTGCAGTCCCAGCGACATAGCCTTTGTCAAAGCTCTTAATTGCTGCTTTGGACTCGCTATAAATGAAAGACCATTTACGGTTCCTGATGGCTAGAGCAATCGCGGCTTGCTCCGCCACCGTGGAACCCTTAGTGAAGATGGTGACGGCGTCCCGTACCTCGCCCTGGTTGTCGACCACCCAGGCAGCGTCTACGAGGGCCGCCTGTTATGTTAAATTTCTTTCAACAAAGCTTTCGCTCTCGCTTTTCTCCTGCTAACATTGTGTTCCGGGTGCATGTTTCTCGGGAGGGGGGTGGTTCTGATCGCGTCTCTAAGGTCTGCGCTCAACTCTACCTGGGCCTCCTTCGGGTTCCTCGATCTATTGGGGTCTGTCCCTATCGCTTTGAGTATCAGCCTGCCCGCTCGCGTTTTCGTCAGTCTTTCCTGCTGCGACATCTGTTGCGCTTCCGCCATCTCTTCTACCCACCCACAGAAGCATGTCTGCAATCGCCCGTGCACTAATTAAATTAAAATGCACGTTAGAGAACCGTGAGTGGACATGATTATTTCGGAGCTCCGCGCTACGGCGTTCATCATAATAATGTTTTGCCCGTACACCCAGAATATTGTATTGCGATAGCGATTACACGGAAACTCCAGGCGGTGAAACTGACATTTCCTCAGTTGCGCTGAACGCCAGCGTCGCATCCGAACAAGGCAACGGTGTAAACGCTCAGTTAAGCAGTATGCACGCATTGCTAAGAAAGTCGAGCGCACGCTGACTCTAACTGAACCGACCAAACTCGGCACTCGGCATCGAATATGCTCGCTTCTCGCTATGTCGCCGGCGCCGCCGTGTCTGGCAACGCCTGAGGAGGGTCAGTCGCCAGACTTTGCGGCTCCGGCGGTGAAAGCGAAAGCTATGCTCGCATTGCGCAGTGCGCTGAATGCTTCGCGCTCGCCTGCGAGGCTTCCCACGTTTCTCTTCCAAGCTCCCTCCGTCGTGCCGCGGAGGTGCGAAATGTGGACACACACTTTTAGGAGCAAGACAAGACACACTGGGCAGTGAGGGCGGTGGAAGTGGCCGTACGTCTAGTCGCGTGTAAACTGTGTCTGTGTCGCTGTGCGTACTGCAGAAGCGAGCGCTTACCTCGAGAGACTGCTTCCCAATGCAATTGACCAGGCCCCCACATCCGAGAAACGTAACACGGCGACCACGACCAAGTGGGACAGCAGCGAAACCGGATTCTGCAATCAATCACTTCAGTGTAACTTGCGCAAAAATCTAGTCTATCGAGCAAGAAGAGCAATCCTGAACGAGTATAGGAATTAAATATAGGAATGAGGAAGCTTGCGTTCAAGAAATACGTTAATGCAAGGTTAATGCAAGACACATGCCGATGCCGCATCCACTATTTCAGGAGAGGATTGAGCATGGCAACGTACAGTAGAAAATACTGCTACAGATACGTTATGCTACTAGGCAATGACGGGCATTAAGGATGAGCAAAGAATCGGTTGACCTTTATGTTTGGGTAAGGAAGAAGAATGATCTCTAACAAGAATGGGGAATGAAAAAGCTTGCATTCATATAAAAAATGTATACTTGGCACAAATGGAATTTGACAAGGCCGGGAAGCTGATTAAGGAAGGGCAAACTGACGGAACTCTTTTGGCCAGCATCGTCCATGCTTGTTCAGAGGTTGCAGGCATATCTGAACACGAAGAATTTCATTTGTTGAGGTACCTGGATGACTCGGCCAATATCCGTGCTGGTGGAATGATGGCTGAGGCTCTTTTCAGTCTTGACACAGTCTTCCGTAGACTTGATATCTGGATCCGCTTCTTTGTTCGTGGTGTAAAAGCCTTGCGAATTCGGCTCCGGCCCCTTCCTGTTGGTGTAGATGGGGGCCCCTGTGATGAGAACCAAGATGTGCTTGGTACAGACTCTGTGGGGCAGAACGGTAACACATAAGATACAGCACATATTAGCCAAACTCATGTAGTGTTTTCTTTTATGTTTGAACCAATTATGCTGAGCCGTAAATATAAACAAACATTCATATCATCTGCTACAAACAAATGACATGTATCTCAAGACTAGCAAGCTAATACAGCATATATCAACCATATTTATTTTTGAACCCGGTGTTGTTTACCTTGTAGTAGCAGCAAAAGTCCACACGATGGCCTTGTAGCGGGCAGTAGCTTCTCTTTAGTGTGCGTAGCGTGTTGCTTTACACTGGTTCCGTCCTCTTTACTGCATGTCTGGAACAGAAATTTTGACTGCATCAGAAATTGAAAAAGCATAATTTCGCAACATGAAATGCAAAAAGTTGTGACATATATATTGTAATGGTTTGTGACTGCAGAACATATGCAAATGTATACACTGTTTGTTCTAGGGTGCTTAAGAAGCATGTTAATTAAATATTGGTACTGTCCATAAAATTGATGTCTGCCTAACTACAGTGCGTGTTCAGCTTAAAGGGGCCCTGAACCACCCCTCGGGCTTGGTGAAATAACATAGTCCGTGGGTAGCATACGCTGCTGTGAACATCTCAGCCTAGTTTTGCTGTCGTACCCGATGCGTGGAGCTCGCAAGCGAAGCGCGAAGTTACCTTTCTCTCAAACGTTCTCGTTTCAACAGAGGCCATGATCCTCACTGTCTTCAGTGTGCTTTATCACGTAATAAAGCACATTCCAATATGTGGCTGCTATTCGTCGCTGCGGTCGGTTATACCGCGCAGGGGCGTAGCCAGAAATGTTTTTCGGGGGGGGGGGGGGGTTCACCGGCCCGACCGGGGGGGGGGGGGGGGGGGGCAAGCTTCTGCTTCCCTCTACGTCACGTGATCGATAATAAATATCGGTAGTTTAAGCAAACGCTATACATGTATATCAAAGACATGGTACCGCCCCCCCCCCCCCATCCCCCCTTCACGTGTGTGTGGGCTTGTGAAGAAATTAAGTAAAAAGTAAAGTAAGCTCAGTAAATACAGTAAGGACGACAGGTACAGTGGACGTTTGGAGCAACGGTCTCTCATCGCGCCACTGAATGGACCAGTCTTCGAAAACGCATCATTGAGACGACCCGTGCGATCGGAGCAGACATCATTAATTGTTAATTTCCGTTAAGCATAGTTGGCGTCGTCCTCGTCGGGGCGAAGTGCATTTCACAAGTCAAGGACGGCTATACGCGTGAAAATGCACGTGTGACCAGGCTACACCTACTCTCATAGCAATAAGCTTGTTCGCTGCGTCTTTGCACTAGAAAACTTAAATACGCGCAAAAACGCGTAAGGATTTTTTTTTTTTTCGAAGCTTTCGTCGCCCTGCTCCCTCATACGAGAGGGTTGCATTTCCTGCGGCAAGTGCATGGGCCGCTGTGTCTTCCGCTTTGTGCGAGCGTGCAGCCGTCATTGCCTTTACGTCAACAGATTCAGAATTGTACAGAATATTTCACCGCACAGTATAGATATGGCATGTGTACGCATTTTAAGTAGTGCGTGCAACTCATTTCTGCTTCACTTACGCCGGTGCAAACAGGAAGCGGCCTTGTACCTCACAGAATCTCGACTGATTGGTGTACTAGTGATGCAGGAATGAACTCCGGTCTTGTTCAGTGCATAGTGCACATAATCAATTTCTCAGGACGCGTGAACTCCGACGAGAACTGTCAGCGCCTGCAACAAGAATTTACTCACGCTGTACTGCGCACAGCAGAAATTCATGCTTGTCAGCTGTCTGTTTCGTGCATTCTGTTGCGAGTCGGTGGAATTTCACTGCTGTCATCAACCCCTTCGTGTGTACATTGCTGGTTTGGGATTACACTACAAAACAGCAACTACCAGCCTTCCGTAATAGCTGGTTTGGGATTCAACAACACAACAGTAATTACCAGCCTTCGATAGGGGCGCAATCGCAAACAAGAGACGTTTGCGCAGACTAAGCCTACGTTCACACTTGGGAAGCGGCAAGCGGGCGGAAAGGCCAAAGCGGGCGGAAAGGCCAAAGCGGCCGGAAAATTTTTTCCGTGCCTGTCCAAGTTGTTCACATTTCTTTTGCTACCGCCGCGGCCGCCGCTGCCGTTTTCGTCCAGATCCATCTAGTCTGCGTACGTTTGTCGGCGTGGTGGCGCTCATTATCGCATTATTTCGAGCGGTATGTTCATTCATTGACCCACATACCGTCATCAAAAGTGATCATTTTACGCAACTTCGCGTGTCATCTGCGACCTTCGGTAAATTCCTCGTTGGCGTTCCGTAATTCTCCTCACACGGGCGCGGTAGCGCTGAGTCACAGGTTGGTGCCTAGGCGTGATAATATTTCTTTACTAGCTTTTATTTACAAGTTGTAATAACATTTCATCATTTCGTATTGTCGGCGCCTCCAGGACACCAAAGGGGCAACGGGAACACCACAGCTAAAACCCGGGCTGGCCCTTGTGTTGGGGCTCGCCAAAGCCTGCGCGTCCTACGTGATACCTACGCTCTCAATCTATCGTCGCGACGAGAAAAGCACCCCGCGACTTCTGCAACATACCGTACACGTGCGAGGAGAATTATGGAGCGCCAACGAGGAATCTGCCTAACTATTGTCTGCCATGGAAGTGGAAGAAGTGGCTTTTATACTTATACCTACTTGTTTTCTAGAAATTGACAATGAATAAACGGAAGACGCGGACACCTCGGAAACGGCGGTGGTGGGTTCGCCTGGCTTTGCAAAAGCGCGAGAAGTTGGGTCACGTCAAGGCTTCGTTGCCGCACCTCCAGTCGCGCGACGTTGAATACTATCGCGAGTATTGCTGACAGTACGTTTTAGTGCCACTCTTGTCGTAGAGCCAGGGCTGGTTCTTGATCGCGTCGATCAGCATTACAGCCTACACTTTTGGTGCCATGTTCAATTTTACGACCGGTTGTTTACATGCTAGTGTAGCTTCCAGTGAAGCAGAACGACTTTCCGCCGCGTTTCCGCTTCGCCATGGCGAAAAAATCGGCCCGAGACCAATTTGGCTCGCAGCCTGTTTTTCTGCCTGTTTTGCCACCTAGGCGGGCGGATTTTTGCAAGATTTTGCCGCTTCCGACAGCTTCGAGACCAAGTGTGAACGTAGCCAAAGATCCTGCGCGAGCGCGGCCTTACCGGCACCTGAAGGGAAGCGGCGGAAATGTATGCCGGAGATTTTGACCACCTGGGGTCTTTAATGTGCACCTAAATCTAAGTAAACGGGCCTCGAGCGTTCTCGCCATCATCTAAAATATGGCTGCCGCATTTGTTGCTTCATTTGTAGCGCATTTGTTGCTTCAGAATGCGGCCGCCACATTCTCGCCCAAAACTTCACAGAGTGTCAAAGCCTTAACAAACACTGTGACAGTTTTTTCCATATTCAGACATGATTCTCTGTAAATTACCAACCCAAACGAAAGCGCCCAGGAATGAAATTGTGATAGTAGCACCGGTTTCATGAATTATATCAGCGCGAAGCGACGAGAAAAAAGGGTGGGTAAGTGGGGGGGGGGGGGTTGCGGAAAAAATTTCGGGGGGGGGGTTGAACCCCCCCCCCCCCCCCTGGCTACGCCCCTGCCCAGTAATGCCTCGTATTTAAGCTCAGATGTACAAAAACAAATTATAGAAATTTGTGGTGAAATTATCAAAGAAAGCCTAGATGCAAAAGTAAACGCTGCAGCTACTTCTCCGTACTTGCTGACGAAAGGACGTATATTGCTGGAATCGAACTGCTTACTGTTTGTGCAAGGTACCTAAACAAGGATGCCAATGACATTGAAGAAGTGTATTTAGGTTTTATCACGGAAATAGATGCCCTCTCTCATTGCGACTGGAGGTTCTATGTAAATGTGTACAAACTGCTGAAGATTCTAGTCACCATTCTCGTGACCACTGCCAGCGCAGAACAAATATTTTCAAACATGAAAACTACTTGCGCTCTGCAATGTCTGAGGAACGCATGGTTTGGCTGGATCTTTTATACGCCCACAGAGACATCGGCATCAACGTGTCCGAAGTCATTGACCGCTTCGTTAAACTTCCCCGCCGAGTGAAGTTTGTCCTTTAGACAGCGAAGCAGCAAAAATCAATTCAAGTAAAAAGCTCTGTGTCTTCAGAACTCGTAATTATGAAAACGTATGACTGTTCATTAACTTTTAAAACCGCAGAAATTTTCACCATTTATTGTAACAGTTAGCATCATGATCAAAATCATCATGCGAATACGAAAGTTACGAGGACATCAATAACCAATTTTGACCGAACTTGCTCATTGATAGCCCGGCCCACGCAGCAAAACACACTCGGATATTGGGTAGTTCAACTTGCCGCATCATCTGTGGCTTTCGTTTGTCTTTTTTTTTTTTTTTCCTTTTTTGGCTACCTGCTTTTAGCTCTTTTTTGAAGCAAAGCAATAGCCTCCTTTGATTTTGGGTGCATAATAATTGTTGCCGCTGTGCAGGCAGCTAAAATGCACATTTTCGTACTGATGTCTGCACCTTCCTCTATTATTCTACCCATATGGTGCTGTCGCGACCGCAGCATGGCCCAAGTACATATCATGATTTCTGCGATCATAGTATTGTTCTTGTCTGGATCGTCTGTCTTTCTATGCGTAAAGTTTACTATCTGTGACTGAGCAACATGTTTATTTGTCTTGTTTGACGCATTATATAAAGTGACGTTTGCTTAGATACGTAGATTTATTGGAGACTAATACGTACATTTAAATATCTTGTTGCGAGGTTTTGTGTATACAAGCAATGAAATTAGTTTCCAGCGACACTTTTTTGCCCTTAATCAAGTTGTATCTTCGCATATGTATATTCCACTCTATCTTCGCATTTCTAATGTATATTTTGCAGAACTCCTGCTTTTTATATGTACTCACTGTTGTGACTATAATTTCGATGCAATTGCTCACAATACACGACTGATAACAGCTGCTCCTGCGCAATCCATTGCAAGGGAGGACAGCGTCATTCAGGTTTTTCCCTGGCCGTTGCATATGTACAAAAATGCAAACAAGGTTCGTGAATGACATAGATTCATCAAAATATTTGTCCTCGACTTGTTAATTTCATGGTCTTTACTTTTTTCATATCAGCTGCATGCACTGCGTTGCTGGTTTTGTACTGATATAGTTCTAAAGTTCGCGTGATGTTTTCTGTACTTATTAAATAGACAAGAAATGCGGAAGCTTTGATATCAGTTATTTGTGCCACAGTTTCGGGGACATACGAATATATTTTTTATGAAAAAGAAAACATACTTTACTTGTATTCACAGTGCGTAGCGTTCAATAATTCGTAAGGACGTGTTTTTGGGCTAGTTGGTTCTTCATCATCAAGTAAAAGACAGCGCCAGAATATGCTCAGCCGGTATACATATTCTGCGCTTCTTGTGAATAAACCTTCAGTTGTTAGTGCGCCCTGTGTCCGTCTCGTTACTCGTCGTTTGGTCCTGTGCATATTCTGGCGCTGTCTTTTACTTGATGTTCAATAATTCGTTTGCAGCATCTAATATACAATGGCATTGGCAATGACAATGCAGTTATTATTCTTGTATTTGATCCCTCGACAAATTCTATAAGGAGGAGGCCGCGCTGCAACCTGAGCCCCCCTGCAACCTCAGCTACGCCACTGCTCTGAACTCTGATTGGCCGACGCGCACGCGACGCGCCGCGCGAGGCGTTTTTTTCTAGCGCGCGGCGGCGCGATTTCGTGATGGATGCTGCTGGGCACTCGGCAGAATTACGCGCGCGTCCCACCATCCGCGCGTCAATCGCGCCTGAAATCGCACCATGCAGTTCTGGCTTAAGAGATCCGGCCGTATCAATCTCTACTCTGATTTTTTTCTACCAATACTCAAAACGTCTCTTGCTTATCTCGACTGCTGACCGGTTGATGTTTGAGTCCAATTTAAACCGAAGCAGGCCCACTAAGCTTCATCAAAGTCACTCCCTCACCAGAACAGGAAGTGGCCTCCCTGGTGCAGTATTCGGCCACTACCTCCCTCATGACTCCGACAATTAACCTATGGCCCTCAGTCCCCAGTGGCTGCGGAGCACCTGACCAAGGCGGCGGTCAGATGTGCGACGTGGCAGATGGTGCTAAGAATCTCTGGGTCCGGACAGGCCGCCAATGGAAACTGAACCTGGCAACGTTCAACACGCGCACCCTCTCGAGTGAGGCTAGCTTAGCAGGACTATTTGAGGAATAATCAGGCATTGCCTGGGATATTATTGGCCTTAGTGAGGTTAGAAGAACTGGTGAGGCTTACACAGTGCTGACTAACGGCCACGTCCTCTGCTACAAAGGTCTTCCAGATAAGAGAGAATCAGGGGTAGGATTTCTAGTCCATAACAACATAGCAGGCAACATTGATGAATTCTACAGCATTAATGAGAAGGTAGCAGTCGTCGTAATAAAGCTGAATAGGAGGTACAAAATGAAGGTAGTACAAGCCTACGCCCCAACCTCCAGTCACGATGATGAAGAAATAGAATAGTTTTATGAAGATGTTGAATTAGCAATGAGAAAGGTGCAAACACAGTATACTATAGTCATGGGCGACTTCAATGTAAAAGTGGGGAAAAAGCAGGTTGGTGAGTAAGCAATTGGCAACTACGGAATCGATTCTAGGAATGCAAGAGGAGAGATGTTGGTAGAATTCGCGGAAAGGAATAGGCTCCGAATAATAAATACATGCTTCAGGAAGCGCATCAACAGGAAGTGGACCTGGAAAAGCCCTAATGGAGAAACAAATAATGAAATAGATTTCATACTCTGCCGATGCAAGCATAGTGCAGAATGTAGAAGTGTTAGGTAAGGTAAAGTGCAGTGACCATAGGTTAGTGAGGTCTAGCATTTCTCTCAATTTGAAGAGAGAAAGAGTGAAATTAGTGAAGAGGAAACAGGCCAACCTAGACGCAGTAAGGGTAAAAGCAGACCGATTCAGGCTGGCGCTCGCACACAAATATGCAGCTTTAGAACAGGAAGAAGAAAACATAGAGGTAATGAATGAAACCGTAACTAGGTTGGTCTCAGAAGCAGCATTTGAGGTGGGAGGTAAGGCACCAAGGCAACCAGTAGGTAAGCTCTCCCAAGAAACAAAGGACCTAATAAAGAAACGACAAAACATGAAAGTGTCCAACTCAAGAGATCAGATAGAATTCGCTGAACTGTCAAAACTGATCAACAAGAAGAAAGTAAGGGATATTCGAAATTATAACGTGGGAAATATTGAGGAAGCCGTAAAATATGGACGCAGCATGAAATCAGTAAGAAGAAAGCTTGGTATAGGACAAGGCAAGATGTATGCACTGAAAGATAAGCATGGTAATATCATCAGCAATTTATGATGATGTGTGGCGTTTAATGGCGCAAGGGCCAGCTATGGCCAAAGAGCGCCATGACATATGGTAATAAAGTGTTTATGTATTATGAATTAAGTGATTAAATTGAGTTGCTAATGTACTTGTTATGTGGCTGTAAAGAAGCCTAAGAACGGATCGCTGTAAACTGCGTAAAATTGAATGACAATGATTCATGACAAAATAAACATCAGTAATTTAGATGACATAGTAAAAGCAGCGGAAGAATTCTATACTGACCTGTACAGTTCCCAAAACAGCCAAGCTACTTTCATTCGAAATAGTGATGAACCCGATACAGAAGCTCCTTCTATAACTAGCGATGAAGTTAGAAGGGCCTTGAAAGACATGGCCAGGGGAAAAGCGGCTGGAGACGATGGAATAACAGTAGATTTAATCAAAGATGGAGGAGATATCATGCTTGAAAAGCTTGCGGCCCTTTATACGCAATGCCTCACAACTTCAAGTGTACCACAGAGCTGGAAGAACGCCAACATTATACTTATACATAAGAAGGGAGACGTTAAAGAATTGAAGAATTACAGACCCATTAGCTTGCTTTCAGTATTATATAAATATTCACCTAGATAACTTCCAATATAATCAGGGTAACACTTGACTTCAGCCAACCAAGAGAACAGGCTGGCTTCAGGAAGGGATATTCTACAATGGATCATATCCACGTCATCAATCAGGTAATCGAGAAATCTTCGGAGTACAACCAACCTCTCTATATGGCTTTCATAGATTATGAAAAGGCATTTGATTCAGTAGAGATACCAGCAGTATAGAGACATTGCGTAATCAAGGGGTACAGGAGGCATACGTGAATATCTTAGCAAATATCTACAAGGATTCCACAGCTATCTTGGTTCTCCACAAGAAAAGTGGAAAGATACCTATCAAGAAAGGGGTGAGGCAAGGAGACACAATCTCTATTCACTGCATGCTTAGAAGAAGTATTCAAGCTCTTAGACTGGGAAGGCTTAGTAGTGAGGGTCAACGGCGAATATCTAAGCAACCTTCGGTTTGCAGATGACATTGTCCTATTCAGCAACAATGGAGACGAATTACAACAAATGATTGAAGACCTTAATCGAGAAAGTGTAAGAATTGGGTTGAAGATGAATATGCAGAAGACAAAGATAATGTTCAATAGCCTGGCAAGGGAACAATAATTCAGGATCGCCAGCCAGCCTCTAGAGTCTTAAAGGAGTAACGTTTATCTAGGTAAATTACTCACAGGGGACCCTGATCGTGAGAAAGAAATTTGCAGAAGAATAAAATTGGGTTGGAGTGCATACAGCAGGCATAGCCAAATCCTGACTGGGAGCTTACCACTGTCATTGAAAAGAAAAGTGTACAATCATTGCATTCTACCGGTGCTAACATATGTGGCAGAAACTTGGAGGTTAACAAAGAAGCTCGAGAACAAGTTAAGGACCGCACAAAGAGCGATGGAACGAAAAATCTTAGGAGTAACGTTAAGAGGCAGGAAGAGAGCGGTGTGGATCAGAGAACAAACGGGGATAGCCGATATTCTAGTTGACATTAAGCGGAAGAAATGGAGCTGGGCAGGTCATGTAATGCGTAGGATGATAACCGATGGACCATTAGGGTTACAGAATGGATACCAAGAGACGGGAAGCGCAGTCGAGGACGGCAGAAAACCAGGTGGGATGATGAAGTTAGGAAATTTGCAGGCGCAAGTTGGAGTACGCTAGCGCAAGACAGGGGTAATTGGAGATCGCAGGGAGAGGCCTTCGTCCTGCAGTGGACTTATATATAGGCGGTGATGATGAAACCGAAGCGTTTTTGGAAGGTGTACGCTACCCACGGTTCTCACTAGGTGAATCCCTTCGCATTCCATTAAGGTGTGCAGAGAGCATGGTAGAGCACTGCACGGGCCGATTTTTTCACCCCGCGCCTGGCCCAGGCCCGTTTTTACGTTGGGCTGCCCGCCCGAGCCCAATCAAAACCTTTATGGCGATCCCCGGGCCCGGCCCGGCAGAAATAATCTCCGTTACCCGCCCGCCCTGCCCCTCCCGCCTCCTTTACCTT